>NW_004955476.1:11628364-11635323 GCF_000276665.1 Chinchilla lanigera
GGGCGCGGGGGCGGGGCGCGGCCCAGGAAGAGGGGCAGGGGGCGTGAGGCCCAGCGCAGCCCCCGGGAGCGGCTAGGCAGAGGGGCATGGGAGGCCGGGGGCTCCTGCTCGCGCTCCGTGGGGGCCGCTGGTACGGCAGGCCTGCGTCTGCTCCGTGGTGCGGCCTCCTCGGTGGGCTCCAGACTGTCCAGCAGCTCCCCCTCCTCCTCGTCGTCCAGGAAGTCTGTGGGCAGCAAGGGTGAGCGGGTACCACAGGGGCGACGCAGGGCGGGGCGGGGTGGGGCAGGCTCACCCTCTGGGTTGAGGAACAAGAAGGCTCGGCGCTGCACCTCTTCCTCCTCATCCTCCTCCCCCTCGTGCTTGTCCATCTTCATGTACTTGTAGAACCCAAACCTAGGGTAGCAGCGTGTCAGAGGTCCGCCCCCGCTGAAGCTGCACCCCGTGCCCTTTGCGCCCACCCACCTTTCCAGGTATAGGGGAGATTCGCGGTAGAAGCACTTGTTTTCTGTCTCCATGTGAGTGAGGCGGGTGTAGTCATTGGGATACACGAAGGACAGGTACACCTGGGGACGAGGTGAGGGCTCAGGGCCTCCGGGGAGGCAAGGGACTCCTGGAGTGCAGCGGGGCTCCGGTCTGGGTACTCACAAACTGTAGCCCCTGGTATCTAGCGATGGGGAAGTCCTTCAGAACATAGGTGGGTGCGTAGGTGCAGGGCTCCAGCACGCTCTCCAGGTTCGAGGGCTCCATCCGGGGCGCTGTGGGAGGGGCGGTTACCATGGCCCGGCCTGGCCACAGCCCTCCCGGGCCCTCTGCCCCTGCGCGGCAGCTCACTAAGGAAGAAGTTGTCCCTGGGGTCTGGCCGCAGCATGTCTGCACTGGGCTCCTCCGTGGGCAGGCGGCCCCCAACGTGACTGGCTGGAGACTGGGGCACATGCGCCACATGGTCCATCTTCAGGGCCGACTCATCTGCCGGCAGAGCAAGGTTGAGCTGGGTCCTCCTCCCCACCCAGCCGAGCCACCCCCAGCCACCACCTCCGCACGTGCCCGGTGCACCTGTGTACAGGGAGATGTGTGCAGAGCCGATGACTTCGAACTTCAGGCCTGGCAGGTAAGTGCGCCACTGGGGTGGGACAGGAAAGAGGCTGAGACAGGCAGGAGGGGTCTCCTTGGCCCAAGGGTCAAGGAAAGTGGGACTGACCGCTCAAAGGGCACCTCAAGCAGGCACCTCAGAGGGTGGATGGGTCAGGGGTGGTCAAGGGCCTGGGAGGGGGCTGAAGTGTAATCGATCCTAGGTGCAGATCGCACCCCCTCCCCCTTCTGGAGATCTTCCTGCAACTTCACCCACACCCTGGCTTTGCACCATTGGCCTCCTGAGGTCACTGCTGGCCTCACTGGAGCCAGGCGCAGTGCGCACACCAGGCCCCTGCCTGGCCCAGCTACTCTTCTAGTCTCCTCTGCAGACGCCATGCCTCTCTCGGCCCCAGATTGAGACTTCTGGGGCTGACCTGGCCCTTCTGTTCCCAGCTCTGCCTGGGTCCTCTCACCAACCCCTTGGCTTCCCCAGGGTCACTTCAGACCCTGCATACCCAGTACACCAAGCTGGGTGACAACACACACGCCATGAACCTGGGGCTGAGCACCCCACCTCAACCTGGTCATGGTTCCTGGTCCCCACCCCCACCCCTACCCAAGCCCTCTCTGTCCCTCTCAGTCTTGCTGTGGAAACCCTTCCCACCTCCAACCTCTCTTTTCCTTCCCAGGCTCCTCCCACCATGGGTTTTGCTGGACAACAAAGCCCACTAGCTGGTTCTCAGGACAGTCTGCTTGGTCCAGCACCCTCCTCCCCCGGCACGTTCCCATCTGGCCACCAGACCCCTTAGGTCTGGAAGTAACATGCTGCACTTCCCACCCCCATTCTACCCTTCCTTCTCCTGGTGGAACATCACTCATCAATGAGGCCCAGACGTGGAGACACTTTGGAGTGAGGACCACTGCTGTGTCCTGTGGTGAGGTGGGAGGTGGTTGGGGAGGTGAGGGGGAGGCACTCACA
Source organism: Chinchilla lanigera (assembly GCF_000276665.1). Taxonomy (NCBI): domain Eukaryota; kingdom Metazoa; phylum Chordata; class Mammalia; order Rodentia; family Chinchillidae; genus Chinchilla; species Chinchilla lanigera. Next base: position 11,630,415 of record NW_004955476.1, read on the forward strand.
GCCACTTCAACATGGTCTGAGCCCCGGTCATCCTGCTTGTGAAGCAGTTCAAAGTAGTACCTCCGGGAGGCCATAAGCCTGTGAAGAGAAGGCAGGGCTGTGCCCTTTTGTGCAAGAACCCTAGATGGATGGAGAGCCAGGGAAGGGTAGTGGCACCCAGGCCTTCTGGCTGGTCCCTCAGGGATAGCGGTCTGGCCAGGATGGTGCTGGTGTGGTGTGTGGTAGGATACAGAGGATAAGGAGACGTTACTGGTCTCCTTCTCACATGCCAGTGTACATGTGCATATGTACACAAATGCTGGTACATAATGCCAGTCACTCACACATGTGAGTGACTGATATGCACACACACAAATGCTTGCATATATACCCCAGTCACATACACCGTGTATGCACATGAATGTATAAATACCAATCACTTGTACACACAGCAGTCACTCACACACAGCAACATATGTGCAAACAAGTGCTTGTAAACACATTAGTAACATACCAACATGTATGCATACACACATGAATCCTGGCACACACACCAGTCATACACACCAACACATGTACATACACGGATGAATGTTTGTATAGACAGTCACACACATCCCAACATATGTGCACACAAGTGTTTTACACACACCCTAGTCACACACACCAACACATATGTATACACATCAATCCTTATGCATGCACCACTCACATACACATGAATGCACATACACCAGCTATACACACTAATAGGTATGCACACCCAAGTGCTTGTACATACATCTCACACATGAACACACACGTGCACACATATGAATGTATACACCCTCACACAAGTAACGTGTGCATGTTTGTACACACATCATTCACACACCAATATTTGTGTGCATACACATGAATATTTATATACACCCGTTACACACCAACACATGAGCATACACATATGAATGCTTGTACATACTCCAATTACTTGCACCAACACGTGTTCATGCACACGAATGCTTGTACAGTCACACACACACACCAACATATGAATGCATACACGCACAAATGCTTACACACACCCCACTCACACCATGTGTATGCACACACACAAATGCTTGTACCTCCTACAGTCACTTACCGTCTGGGCTTGGACAACTGGGAGCTAAACTTGGTGAACTCTCCAGGTGCTGTCCACTCAGAGCCAGTCTGGGGGTGACACAGAAGGGCTGTGGGGTACACCTCCTGGGGGCACCCGGGGGGGGCAGGGCCTGGGGTGGGCAGGGTACCTTGCCCACGAAGGCCACAAGCTGGGCAGCTGCCGGGCTCTCATCTGGGCTCAGCCAGAACTCAGAGTTGTCGTCTGAAGCCACTGAGAACTGGATGTCCCCTAGTCCACAGGCCAGGGTCAGGGCTAAGTCCGCCCCCGCCCCCCACCCCCGCCCCCGCACACCCCAACCTCGCACCATCTCTTGCCGGGTGGATGTAGCCAAAGATCCGGAGCCCATAGTTCCTCCATCTGGGAGACACAGCCAGCTTCCTCACAGTGGTGCGGGTCTGGGGGCAGGGGCTGCTCGTCAGCATCTGCCACACAGGCCAGCCCACCCACCATCCACTGCCCAAGGGCACTCACGTGGGGGAACAGCGGGAAGTGCAGGTTCCTCCTCAGGTGGCCCACGGCGCCCCCACACCAGTCCTCAAACACATGCAGGTTCACCTGCCCCTTGTACTGAGGGCAGAGGGGATCAGCCGCGGCACAGCTGCCCCCCACCTCCCAGCCCTTCCAGGCCCGTGGAGCTCACCTCCTCCCGCCATGTGGGCACCTGATGGGTGAGGTTCAGCGGGGGCGGCTTCCGGACCCTCTCAGGAAACAGCTCATCTGCATCCTGACCTTCGGGCTGCAGGACAGAGAGGGCAGGGAAGGGTCCTGCAGCCGCACACACTCTGCCCAGGCATCACAGAGACAGCTTCCCAGACCCCACCACACATCTGGCCATGTGGCCCCAGCACCCTCCATACCCAGATGCTGTGTCACACCTGCCTAGGCAGACGTGTTTACCCGATGACACACCAGTTACTTGGACCTGTGTCTGTCCACACAAGTGGCTTCATGCACACACCAGCTTCTCATGGCCCCTACTCACCACCTGCTCTTCCTCACGACTCTCGCTGGAGTCTTCTACCCTCTGCATGGATGGTATCACCTGTACACCCCGGCCATCTGTCACACTGGCTGACTTCTCGCCATCTGTAAGGGGCATGTGAGGTGTATGTGGCACAGAACCTCTCTGGGCCAGGACCCCTGCTTGGTGTCAGTTGGAGCAGGTACACCCTTCCACATGGCCAGCGCAGGCAGGAAGGCTGTGCTGTCTCCTGGTGAAGTGTCTTGCCATGTCTGCTCCCTCATGGCAGCTGACACCTACACTCACCCTGCCACTGCTCACTGTGGCCCTTCCACAAGCCACCTCAGTGGACAGCCTGGGCAGGAGCCCTCTATTAGCTCTTACCAGCCTCTGGCTGGTGCAAAGGTATATAGCTGTGCAGAGCTACTGCAGAGCTACTGGGTGAGGACAGCTGTGCACATGCAGGCTAGCCTGTATCTGCATGCACAGGCAACAGGCTAGTGTGTTTCTGCATGTACACACAACAGGCCATTATATATATGTATGCACACAGAACTGCGCATATCACAGGCCAGTGCATATCTGTGTGCACAGGCAACAGGCCAGCATGTATCCATGTGCACATGCCACAGGTCAGCATGTATCTGTGCAACAGGCCAGTTCATACCTGTGTGCAGATGCAATAGGCCAGTGTGCAAGTGTGTGCACATGTAACGGTAGCATGCATGTGCAACAGGCCAGCACAATCTGTATGCATATTAACAGGTTAGTATGGATTGACATGCACATAGACATGTTAGCATGTGTCTGTGTGCACACCAATAGCCCCCTGGCTGTCCTCACCCAGTAGCTCTGCATTGGGAAGAACTCAGCACTGCCTGGTGTGTGCAGCACCTTTCCTGTGTGCTGCCTCTTTCACCAGATTTGAGAACTCAGGGTTTACTGCAGTATCCTAGTGGCCAGGAGGGCCACCACTGTCACCCTGGGACGAAGCTAGGTCTGGTTCATGGTACCTGTGTCACCTGAACCAGCCTGGGCGGAGGAGAGATGGGCACACTGTCCTTCTGTTAGAGGACCTGGTGCCAAGGTGGCCCTGGAGCAAGCCTGGGCTTCCTCTTTGTTCACCTCCACAGCCTGGCTCCTCTCCAAGAGCCCCCTTGCGTTTCTCTTCCTGGATGTCTTCCCTCACCTGTGAACTTCAACATGCTACTGTGTGCTAGAGGTGTCCATGCCTTGGGATCTGAGCATCTGAAGGGGGAGGCTTCACTTTACCCCATCTCTGCCCCTCCTGTTGCTCCCATGTAGGGACACCAAGCCAGAAGTCCCTCTGCTTCAAGGCCAAGCCTGGCATGCCTGTATGTCCTGCAGACCTCAGGAGCAAGAATCCTGCACAAGCACAGCTGACCAAGTTGGCCAGGGGCTCTTCTCTGGGGAGAGGGGTTACCTAGGGCCTTCTGGCCTTTGAGACCTCCTCACTCCAGGTTCTCCCGTCACTCCTCCTGGACACACCCCCACAGCTGGCCAGATGCCCACACCCCATGCTGAGTCCAGGCATCAGGGGTGATGGGGCCTCTGCAGCAGGGTCCCAGCCAGGCCCTGCTCCACCTTCCCCTGGGGACCACTGCTTGCACAGGCTGCTGGACACCACCCCATGCTTCCTCCCTGACAGATGAGCAGGCCTCAGGCCTGTCCAGCTGCTCAGTGGCTCAGCAGCCTGGCCTGCCTGTGGGGCTGGTGCCCAGCCCAGCTCAGAGCCAAGTGTGTGGGGCTGGTGCTGGCCTGTGCAGCTCAGGCTGCTCTGGGCCTGCCCCTTGGTAGCTTTGACCTTCCAGGACCCGGAACAGCACCTGCCTGCCAAGGAGCCAGGGCTAGTGACCAGCTACTTTATTGGACCAAGTGAAGGCAGAGGGGTCCAAGCTCTGGAAGTGGGGCTCCTGTGTCTCCACCCGCTCCTGCTAGGCTCAGACTCCTTATTTGTTCATGGGGAGGCCGGTGGCTGCCAGGGAAACCAGTGGTGGCGGATGCTCCCGCTTATGATGCTGATGACAGCTGGGGTGGGGGGCCGCTTTTAGGGGCGGCCCAGTGCCAGGGTCTCTGGAAGGTGTGGCAGGCCTGAGATGCAAGCGCTGGTGAAGGGTCTAGTGATCTGGGAGCCAGGTGTGCGGGCACACGAGGAGGAGCAGGAGGAGTACAGCAGGGGGGCTCCGGCCCCACACGGGGGGAGGTGTCTCCGGAGGACGGATGCTGGTCGCTTGTCCCCACACCCTCAGGACACCTGCTTCCCTGTAGGCCTTTTCATCAGGCAAGGCCTTCTGCGAGCTCCGCCCAAAGTGTGTGTCAAAGGTCAGCGTTTCAGAGCCTCCCTGGCTCTTGCCCACAGGGGCTGCTTCGTTTGTGGGGACCCCGCTAGGGTGTGCGCCAGAATGGACACCACCGGGGCGCTGCGGGAAGCATCCGCTGTGCTCAGGCCCCGGTTGGGAGGGTGGCTGGGGCCCCCTACCCATCTGGAGGACAGAGGCCCGCTGAGGCCGGGCGTGCAGGGGTCTGCTCAGGCCCACGCCTCGTGCCCGCCCCGGTCCAGTCGTGCCCCTCCCCTACCTCGCGCGTGGCCCGGCCGCTGGCGCATCGCGCGGCCCTGGCGCGCCAGGCTCAGGTGCACGTAGGTGAGCCACGCGGCGCAGGTGAGCAGCAGCAGCAGCAGCAGCAGCTTCATCCGCTTGCGGACCTTCTTCACCGGGAACCACGGCATCGCGCCGCGCTCAGGGCCGTCGCCGCATCGCCGCCGCGCTCAGCGCCCGCGGCCCCGCATGGCCCTTTGTCCGCCG
>NW_004955476.1:11635671-11667212 GCF_000276665.1 Chinchilla lanigera
GGCATCCACCTGGGCCGCTGGGACTCTGGGATGGGGGTCGGGGAACCGGGGGCGGTGACGACGGCCGGGCCGGGCCGGGCCGGGCCGGGAGCCTCGCGAGGACGGGGTGCGGGAAGGCCGAGACCCTGGCCTGGGGTCTCGGGAAACCTGAATGCCCGAGGCCGGAAAGAATAGGGCAAAGGAGGGTGTGTGCGCTTGGGGGCAGGTAGGGCTAGAGGGTGGAGGGTGGACGGGGGACTCCGTGCAAGCCGGTCTGAGGACGCCCCAGGAAGGCCAGGGTCGGGCGGTGGGGTTAGCAGAGGGCTCTGGCACGGGGCCTGGGCCAAAGGGCAGGCCCTGAGGTGGACGGTGGGCAGGAGGGCACAGCTTCCCTCGCCTGCTGTGACTTGCCGACCGAGATGCGGACATGGCTCGCTCTCAGCTGGCCACAGTGCTGCCCTCTTCACCCCCTGGCCAGCTGCCAGCCTGCTGCCCTCCCGCCTGCCTCCATGCCTGTGACTGCCCCACCTCGAAGTTTAGCTCTTCCACAGGTGCTGACACGGGTGGAACACAGGGCCCGGGTTCCCTCCATGGTGTCTTGACCCCTGGTGGGAGGACAGGGATGTGGGGCCCTTGTGGGGCACTGGGCCCCGGTTACCTGTAGGCTCCACACTCCGGAGTCCGTGTACCGTGGTGGGGACAGCAGGGTGGTCTTGGCCCTGGGGAAGGGTGATGCAATGTCTGTCCTAGGCTGTCACAGGTGGCCCCCTTTGGGGGCGAGGAGACACGGCCCCACCTGGTGCTGAGATTTCTGAGAGGCTTCTTCTCCTTCTCCTCCTCCCCCACCCCTCCTTCCTCCCTCTCCCTCCTCCCCCTGCCCGTGCCCCTCCCCCCTCCTTCTTCCTTCTTTTTTTGTCTTTTTGAGACAAAAGTTCAGACTGGCCTTGAGCTCACTTTGTAGCCCACACTAGTCTCAAACTCACAATGATCCTCCTGCCTCAGCCTCCAAAGTACTGGGATTACAGGCGTCTGCCACTACTTCCAGCTGAGAGGCTCCTTATTCTGACACTGCCGCACCATCCCACTGTCCTCACTTCAAGCACAAAGTTGGCCACATTCTGCTGTGCTCTGACCTTCAGACTTTTCCCACCCGTCACCTGCTGTCTTTAGCCCCACCCATCTACTTTCCACAGTTAGGTTGTCTTCATGTTCGTAAAATGTATGTTGTTACTTATGTGCCTCTGTGGGGACCCTGATGCCTTCCCTGACGTCACAGTGTTTGGCTGAGATGTTACCTAGATTTTCATGGGCTGCAGCCAGGAGGGCACAGCAGTGGGCAGGGCACGTGAGGTCCTTTCTTTCATGGAGTTCAGGTTTGCATGGGGAGAGACAGACAAATGAACCCATAGTCATCATGGGTGGAGAGAAGGAGATGGGATGGTGGTATAGAATGGCTGCTCCTCCTGGGGTGATGTCTGATTGGACTGCAAACAGAAGCAAATGTTGGAAAGAAGCAGGTGCTGGGAGAGAAGTGTTCTGGACCCTGTGGCCTTCAAGGGTTACTGGCCAGGGGATTTTCTGTGTTCATCTGGAAACTGGCAGGTGGGACAAAGGGCTGGAGGCGGGGGATTGGCTGGTTGGCACCCTTGTTCTGCCTGCTGCCACAGTAGGCTGGGATGGCCTTTTGGAGTGATGATTACCAGGTCTGTCCGGCTCCCACCATAGATGGAAGTGTCCCTGCCTGGCTGTGCGGACAACAGAACAACCGCATGGGTTGCTTCCTGGCAACTCTCCCGCATGCTTGCGTTTACACCACATTTAATTAAAAAGCAAAACCAGGCTTTTCCTAACATGATGCAACTCTCCCAACCAACACCAGGTGTCTCTCTAGAAGCCAGTCTCCAGTCACTTTTACCCACCTTTGGGTCGTACTCTTGTAGTTGAGTCTTTCTCCTTGAGAATGTTTGGGAGTCAACACAAACACAGAGATGCACACTAGCTATTGGGAGGACATTTTATGTTAGGTGGGAGGGGAATGGGAGAGGGGAAAAGGAAGAAAAAGAATTGGGTAGCACAGGAGGGTCAGCAAGAGGCACTCATTGTCAAGAAGTCACAAGGCTGAAGCTGCGTTTACCACTGCTCTCTTCCACAAAGAGAGCCACACTGTTTCTCAGCCCTCAGCCAGCACTGCAGTGACACCACTGCAGTTCTTTACTAGTGGGGTAACCCCAGCCTTCATTCTAGAGGTGGTCTTTGCTGCAGCAGGTTTGTCTGTGGGATGGTCTGGTTTTCTGTAGCCATTTCTTGCAGGATTTAGGGGTGCAGGGAGACCCCCTAGGGACCCTCCTTTTGAACATTGCTGCCTCAATCCGTTCTGTAATGAAGCCTGAGTCCCCCAGACAGGAATAAGCACCTTGGCAGCAAGGCACCTCTGTCGTGTCCCTGGTGTGAGAGCCAATGGCTGGGTCTCATCACCCATGTACTGTGTCCCCAAGTGGAATACTCTAGGGTTTGCAGAGGACTGCCCGGGTTACAGGACATACGACTTTTAGCTTTAAGCATGGAAAATTTCCTGGGAAACCAAGATGAGTTGGTGTCTCAGAGTTTAGAACCTCTGGAACAGGAGTACAGGGTTATAGGAATAGGAAGCAAAAATTCACTAGCAGATTGTTAGGGATAGGGACATTCAAGGAAAAACATTGCCGTTTCTGCTGCATGATCCCTGGATCTGGGAATCCTGGCCTTGGGAAAGCCATAGATTCAACACTGATTAAGACCACTTGCCACATTTGGGGCATATACCCAGCCCCACAGTCTTGCCACATAGATAGAGCCAAAGCAGTGTTCAATGGCTGATCTGGGACATGGGTGAGACAGTGAACTCCTTGGACAGCTGTACAGTGGGGAATAATACTGGGAGGGTGGGAGTGGGAGACTGCTGTGTAGAAGCCGGTGAGGGTGAAACACTTTGCTGTGTGGGAGACCAAGGGGTGGAACAGTGTGCTGTGTGGAAGACTATGAGTGTGGGCCAGGCATGGTGGTGCATACCTGTCGTCCCAACACTCAGGAGGCTGAGACAGGAAGATTGCTGTGAGTTTGAGGCCAGCCTGGGCTACATAGTGAGACCTTGTCTAAAAAATAAAACAAATGCAAACCAAAAACAAACAAAAAAGTCCATGAGGGTAGAACAATATGCTGTGTGAAAGAAAGTGAGGATGAAAGACCTTGCTGAGTGAAAGACTGTGAGGGTGGAACACCATGTTATATGTAAGATATGCTGGGTGGAAGACTGTAATTTGTGGAAGCCCATAAGGGTGGAATATGGTGTGTGTGTAAGACAGTGAGAGCTAAATACCGTGTTGTGTGGAAGACCGTGAGAGTAGAAGCCCATGCTGTGTGGATTATCGGGGTTGTGAAACCCCTTGCTATGTGGAAGACCACGAGGGTGAAAGACATTGCCATGTGGCAGATCATGAGGTTGAAACACGTGCTTGTAAAGGAGGTGAGGGCTGAATACCATGCTGTGTGGAGGACTGTTCTGTGTGGAGAACCATGATGGGGGTACACCTTGTGTGCAAGACTGTGATGGTGGAGGACCTTGCTGTGTAGAAGACCAAGCTGTGTATAAAACTTTGCTGTTTGGAAGACAGAGTGTACACCTGGCTGTGTGTAAGACCGTGCTGTTTGGAAGACAGAGTGTACACCTGGCTGTGTGTAAGACCGTGCAGTTGGATGAATGTGCTGTGTGGGAGACTGTGAGTGTAGTAGACTGTGCAATGTGGAAGACAGGAGAGTGGAAGACATTGCTGCGGATGAAACACCATCCTGTGTTTAAGACAGTGAGGTTGGTAAACCTTTCTATGTGGAAGATGGTGAGGGTAGAACATCTACTGCATGGAGGATGGAGAGAGAGTGGAACGAATTGCTATGTGGAAGACCGCTGTGTGAAAGACCATGAGGGTGAGGTACTTTAAACTGGGTTAAGACCGTGATGGTGGAAACACCTTGTGAAAGACTATGAGGCAGAATATCTTGCTCTGTGGAAGAATGTGCTGTGTGTATTCAGGAGGGTGGAACACCTCGCTGTGTGGGAGATGGTGAGGGTAGAACACCTGCTGTATGGTAGACCATGAGGGTGAAACACCTAGCTATGTAAAAGTGAGTGAGACTTGAGGCATGATGTTGCTGATTTTAACTATTCCATTGCAGATTTTTCTATCTTTCTTAGGTGTCAATTATTGAGGGAGATGTTTTGAAATTTTCAGTAATATTTGTGAATCTATGATTTTCTCTTCAGTTTCATATTTTTGCCTTATGTAGTTGCAAGTTTTGTTTAGTGAACTACGTATTAAGAACTCTAGGGGCTGGGGATTTAGCTCAGTGGCAAAAGTGCCTGCCTGGCAAGTGCAAGGTCATGAGTTTGATTCCTGGTACCGGAAGAAAAACAAAAACAAAACAAAACAAAAGAACTCTATTCATTCTTGTTATAGAACTGCCTTTTATCTCATCATGTGATCACTGTAATCCTTGTTTACTTTGAAGTACAAATCAAATAGTGTCAAATTAAGAGAGTGTTAGCATGTTTGGTTGAGTTAATGCTAGACTAGTGTATCTGAATAATTTTCTATTTAATCTGTTTCTATGTTTACCATATATTTTAAAAATATTTGTATACTTTCCAATTGATAAGTAAAAAGTGAACAAATGGAAGTGAGCGAGAGTGGGACCCCATGCTGTCTGGAGTGACTTGTACACAAGACTGTGAAGTGGGAACACCTTGGTTTGTGGAGGACTGTCTTTGGTATTTTTCTAGTTGTTGAGACAAAATACCAGATGCCCAAAATTAAGAAAGGAAAGGTTTGTTTTACTCACAGTTTGTTGAGGTTTCAGTCTTAATCAGCTGGCTCCAAGGCAGGATGGCATGGTGAGGGGCAACGTTTAAGGCGGCAGAAGACAGCAAATGCTGCCTCTTTTCCTCCCTTTTATCGTAAGAGGGCTACCCTCCGCCCAGGGTAGGTGTAGTACTCACACCTCTCCCTGCTCTGTCTTGCCCAGAATGAGGATGTTTACAAACTGAAAACCCTGACCCCCTGCTGAGTTACTTAGTTAAACTTCTAGACTTTTCAGGTTGATACAATGAACAACAGCCTAAAGCAGGTAGGGCTGCAGAACTGCTTAGTTGCTTAGTTACTTAGTTAAGCTTCTAGATTTCTCAAGTTGATACAATGTATCAACCGTAACAAGGACTGTCAGGGTAGAAATCTGTGCTGTGTGGCAGACCCCACCGGTGGAAAACCTTGCTGTATGCTGTTTGTAGAGGACTGTGAGGGTGGAACACTTGATGTGTGGAAGACCATGAGAGTGGAAGACAATGCTGTATGGAAAATCAAGAGAGTTGTACTGTGTGTTATGTGGAAGACCTTGTGTGTGGAAGATCATGCTGTGTGGAAGATCATGCTGTGTGGAAGTCTGTGAGAGTGAAGAATCTTGCTGTATGGAACACTGGGAGGGTGGGACACATTGGTGTGTGAAAGATAGGGTGGAGCACTTGTATGTGAAAAGCTGTGAAGGTGGAATACTTGCTATGTGGAAAACTATTCACTGTGGAAGACTGTGATGGTAGAACATCTTGCACTGTGGAAGATCATGCTGTGTGGAGGACCATGGGGGTGGAATACTTGGATGTGTGGAAGCTTGTGTATGTAGATCAAAAGAGTTGAATACCATGCTGCTTGGAAAGACTTGCTATGTAGAAGACTGTGAAGGTAGGAGATGGTTCTATGTGGAAGATAGTGAGTGTAGGTGTGTTGCTATTTGGAAGACTGTGATCATAGGATACTTGGCTGTGTGGAAGATCATGTGTGCAGAATTTCTTGCTGTATGAAAGGCATTGGGGGTGGAAGGCATTGTTGTGAAAGACCATTAGGGTGGAACACCTTGCTATGTGGAAGACCATGAAGGTGGATGACCAGGTTGTGTGAAAGACATTGAGGGTGGGACACTTTGTTGTGTGAAGTCAGTGAAGGTGTAACACTTCCTGTTTAAAAGACCATGAGGGTGCTGTGTAGAACATGGAAAACCATGAGGTTGGAAGACTATACTATGTGGAAAATGATGGAACAGTGTTCTGTGTGGAGGGTTGTGAGGGCTGAACACTTTGCTTTGAGGAAGACTGTGAGGATGGAATAACATGCTATATGGAAGACCTTGAGGGAGGAATTCCTTACTGTATTACTCCTTACTGTGTTTGAATTTGTGGGTGGGACACTTTGATTTGTGGAACACTGTAAGGGTGGAACACCTTTTGGTGTGGAAGAATATGCTGTGTAGAACACTGTAAGTGAAGAAGACTGTTCTGTGTAGAAGATGATGAGTGTAGAATAACATGTTCTGTGGAAGACCCTGCAGGAGGTACCTCTTACTATACTGAAGACTGTGAGGGTAGAACACCTTGCTGTGTGAAAGACTGTCAGGGGAATAGTGTGCTGTGTGGAAGACTATGCTGTGTGGAGCACCATGAGTGCTAAACACCATTCTGTGGGGAAGATGGTAAGTGTGGAAGAGATTGCTGTGTGGAAAACCATGCTGTGTGGAAAGAGGGTGGAATACCTTATTGTGGAAGACAGTGCAAATGGAGCACCTTGCTGGCTGGAGTTATTTGCTATTTAGAAGATCTTGAGGATAAAACTGTGCTGTGTGGAATGACTTGCTGTGTGCTTTATGGAAGACCATGGATGTGGTACACCTTGCAGTGTGGATAATTGTGCTGTGTAGAAAACTGAGAGGGTGGAAGATTGTGCTGTGTGGGAGACCATGAGGGTAGAATAGCATACTGAATAGAAGACTGTGAGGGTGGGAAATCTTGCTGTATGGAACACTGTGAGGGTGGAACACCTTGCTGTGTGGAAATCTGTGTTGTATGGAAGATCATGAATGTAGAGCCACTGCTGTGTGGTAGACCATGAGGATAGAACCCCTTCTGGTGCAGAAGACTATGATGGTGGAACTTCTTGCTGTTCCTAATAGCTTCAGGGTAGAACACCTTGATGTGTCAAAGATAGTGAGGGTGGAACAACACCTTGCCGTGTGAAAGACTGCGAGGGTTGAACACTGTCTTGTGGAAAGCCATGAGGGTGAAACTCCTCGCTGTGTCAAAGACAATGCTGTTTGGAAGACTGTAGGGGTGGGAAACTGCTGTGTGGAAGACTGTGAGGGTGGAACACCTTGATAAGATGATAGAATGTACTGCGTGGAATATTGTAGGGTGGAGCAGTATGCTGTGTGGAAGCTCATGAGGGTGGGACACCTGGCTGTGTGGAAGACTATGAAGATGGAACTCCTTGCTGTTTGGAAGAAATGAGGCTGGGACACTGTGCTATGTGGAAAACCATGGAGTTGTGACACCGTGGTATGTGGAAGACTGTCAGTGTGGAACAGTGTCCTGTTTGGGAGACTATGAGGGTGAAATTCTCTGTAGTGGAGTGGCATGGTGTGTGGTGTTCCACAACAGTGGGTGTTCCTTTGTCAGAATGTGGCTTGGAAGCTCCGTCTGCCTACTAGATAGGTGCCAGTCTTGGTAAGAGCAAAGCACTACTCTGGATGGGATGGGGTCTTGGGGTTCCTGCTTTTGGCACCCATGTGTGGAAATCCTGTACCTGGATCTGGCCTGGCAAGTCGAGTCCATGTTGTGAGGACATAAAATCAAGCAGGCAATTTTCATATCAATGCCTGGCCTTCCTTCCAGCAGCAGCTCTTAGTGTATGAGCAAACTGCTCCCTCCCAAGAGCAGGAGTCCCGGGGAAGGGTCTGGCAGCATCCGTGCAGGTCAGTCCTGTCCATAGGGCCTGCATGTGAGGGGCTGTTAGTCAGGATTGATGACATAGATTTGTCACACTCTGTACACTGAGAGGAATTGGCATACAGAAACACAGCGAGGTAGAGAAGACTGTGTGTATGCAGGAGAGGGTGGAGCAGAAAGAGGGAACTCTGTGCACACAAGACCTGAAGAAGTGGAGAGGGCTCTGAGCAAATATGACCAGGAAAGAGAAAAGATTCCAACACACAGGTGGAGAGGAAAGAGGGTTCTGTGCACATATTAGTCGGGAGAAAATAGATTCTGCAACTCATAGCCAGAGAGAACATTGTGGGCTTTGCACAAACTCCAGCAGGGAGGAGAGGGGCCTGCCCATGGAGGAGGAGCAGGAGGAAGAGGAGGATGAGGAGGAGGAGAGGGACTCTGTACACAGAGGAGGAGCAGGACAGGTGTGTGCCACCAGGTCTGGTTTTCTGTGGAACATTTCTTCCACTCATGGCACATGTGTGTCTTTCTAAGTGTTAAGGGAATGTGCTCTTCTGCCCACTAAGTCCACGTGACTGCAGTGTGGTACACAAGTCCATGTCCTGAGGAAGAGTCCAGGACCTTGGTCCTGGTGGACTAGATGCAACTTCTTGGCTGGAGCACTGAGGTCCTGGAGTCAGGGGTGAGTGTGTGGTGCTGACCATGCTGACTGTTTTGCCAAGGGTGCAGAGATGCCAGCACCAGGCCATGCTGACTGCTGAGCATTGGAGCCACATCAGGATGTAGCCGCAGTAGTGGCAGAAGGCCCCAGGTATCTGAATTGTCTTGCCCTTATTCACTTAGACATGGGTATAAGCGATTAGAGTAGCACGGGATTATCTGCCTTCTATTACCTATTAGTACATGTCCAGGTAAACCACCAGATCTCAGCTGTGTTCATTTTTCCTAGAACCTGCAAAGCACCATCTTCCCTGCCTGGTGCCAAAGGAGCACAGCTTGCCGTTTTCCCCCTTTGTGCTTGCAGAGGGGGTCAGTGAGGCCTCAGCTGTCCTCACCTGGTCTCCCACACATAGGTGTCTATGGGTCAAGCCACTCTGGTGTGCTTCTTTCCTTTGTGCACTGCCCGCTATGGTGCCCCTGCCCCTGAACGAGACGCTCCTTGGTCTTGCAGTGCAGGTCCTTCTAGGCCCCATTTTCATGCAGCTGTTCTGAGCTGCCGTCAGTCATTCTCACAGCCCTGGTGGGGAAAGGTTGGGGCTGAGGTAGGTCCAAAGGGCCCAGTCCAGGAGGTGAGCAAGTACAAAATATAGCACATTTAGCAGTTTAAAAGAGGGAGATACTTAGCTTTTAAGAATAGCTTTAAATTTACAGAGATACCGAGCAGATAACAGAGGTTCCCATGTGTCCCAGTATCGCACTTGCTGTTACTAACATCCTGCCTTCAGATGGTATATTTGTTAGAGTTAAGGAACAATATTGATACACTGTTTTTAATCAAATAAAGCCCATGTTTCATATTTCCTCAGCTTTCCCCTTTTCGGCCCAGATTCCCATCCAGGGCCCGATAACTTTCAGTCCTCGGTCTCTGCAGCTCCTCCTGGCTGGGGCGGAGGCTCCGACTCTCCTGGTCTCTGAGGACCTGGGTAGCTGCACTGCAGGATTTCCCTCTGTCCACATTTGTCTGCTGTTTTCCCATGGGCATGGGGCCACAGGCGTGGGGAGGAAACCCCCAGGGCAGCACACCCTCTGTCACATCCTTCAAGGTCCCCACTGTCCACAGGGCTGTGACTCTTGATGCTGACCGTGAGCACCTGGCTGAGCATCTCCATGTCTCCACTGCGGCTCCCCTGCCTCACTCACTCACTGCAAGGGGTCGGCATGGTGTGCGCAGTCACGTGTGAGGTGGGGACCTAGGCTCCTCCTCCCAGGGCGCAGAGTCTATAGAAGGCACTTGGAATTTCACATGAGCATTTGACCCTTTTCCCTTATTTATCAATTTATTTAATAATTTATTTATATCACTATGGGCTCCTGGATATTTACAGTACACTTTGGGTTGTAATGCATTGCTACTTTATTTATATTGTTGCTCGAATGTTGCAGCTTTGGCTGTTGGGAGCTCCCTAGTTGCTCTAGTTTTGTTTTCCCAAGCACTTCCTTACTTTCTGTCAATGCAAGATGCTGAAGGCACTTTTTGTACATTTCCTCGCCCAGTCCTGGAGTTAGAGGCTCTCCTGGGAGTGGAGAATGGATTAGAAGCCACACTCTGGGTCTAGGAAGGCTCACTGCCTCTGGGTTGGTGACTCCTTCATGCCTGCTCAGCAGGAAGCACACAGATATGCATGTGTGTGCACATGCTTGTGCACGTGCAGCCCCTGGGGTCCCATGTATGTGAAACACCAGTTCTTGATGCCCTAGTGCTTGTCCTTAGCCTGTGTGTGTACCTGCCCTCCTGCCTCCATCTGCAAACTTACCCTCCACAGTGAGGGTCTGGCCCGTCACTGCTGTCCACTTACTACGTCCTCCTTCAGCCCCTCGAGGCAGGCACCTGCACCAACCACAGCACAGAGCTCTTGTGGCTCCCTTCGCCTTTAACCTCAGGTGCCACTCATTTCTGAAGTCACTCAGCTCAGGTCAGCCTGTGTCATTCTCTTGTCACACGCTGCATTCTCTCCTGGGATCCTGTACACCCTAAACTGTCAGTTTTTGCATTATAGCCATTTTTGTAGATGCATATTGGTGTCTTCTTGTTTCAATTTGCAGTTTCCTCACGGTGCATGATGTGGGCAGATTTTCATACACTCATATGTGCCATCTGTATGACTTGTCTGGGAGGTGTCTGTTTAACTCTTTAGCTCATATTAAATTTAGGGTTTTTTTTTCTTGCTTGCTTGCTTTGCTGTATTAGGGATTGAACCCAGGACCTTTGCACTGAGTTGCATCCCCAGACCTTCTTTAATTTTTTGAGACAAGATCTCACTGAGTCACTAAGTTGCCCAGACTAGGCTCAAACTTGGAATACTCTTGCCTCAGCCTCCCAGAGTACTGAGATTACAGGCAGATAGTTCATTTATTGTTGAGATTTAAGGGTTTGTATATTCTGGATATAATCCTGTGTCAACTGGGTGTGGTGGTGCACACCTGTAATCCCAGCACTTGGCAGGCTAAGGCAGAAGGATTGCCACAGGTTTGAGGCCAGCTGGGGCTACATAGTGATGCACTGTCCCGAAAAACCAAATCAAACCAAAGCAAACCAAACCAGACCAAACCAAACTAAACCAAACCAAACCAAACCAAACAAACAAAAAAAAAACATAAAAACTCTCTTGTATGAGAATATGTGTTCTGTAAATATTTTTTCCCAGTTTGTGGCTTATTTTTTCATTGCCTTAATAGTGTGCATCACAAAAGTGAATTTTTATTTTATTTTTTAGTACTGGGAATTGAACTCAGGACCTTGCACTTGCCAGGCAGGTGCTACACCACTGAGCTATGTCCCTGGCCCTTAAAACAGAATTTTAAAATTTTAGTAAAGTCCAACTTATTGACTTTTTCTTTCATAGACTGTGTTTATCACATTTCATGTTAAAAAATTACTGCCAGAGCTGAGGGTGCATTTCAGTGATAGTGTGTGCTTAGCATGTACCAGGCCCTGGGATTGATCCCCAGTGCCACAAAAATCAATCAACACCAAGTCCAAACTTACCTAGATCTCTCTGATATCATGTTCTAGAAGTTTATAGTTTTGCATTTTTACATTTAGATCTATGGTCAATTTTTCTTTGTTTTCTTTTCTTTTTTTTTTTTTTTTTGGTACCAGGAGTTGAACTTAGGACCTTGCATTTGCCAGGTAGGCACTTGTGCCACTGAGCTATATCCCTGGTCCCCTATGGTCAATTTTTGAGTTACTTTTTGTGGATGGCATAAAGTTGATGCTTAGATTAACGTTTATGGATGTTGTCTTAGTTACTTTTCTTATTGCTGAGGCAAAGTATCCCACACCCCAAGTTAAAGGGGGAAAAGTTTATTTACCTCATGGTCTACAGAGGCTCTGTAGTTGGCTGGCTCCAACGCAGGGGGGCATCACAGAGGAGAAACAGTTCACGGTGCCCACAAGGTAGCAAAAACAACAAGAGCTTAACAGAATCTTTCTGCCCCTTTTACCTTTTATGTAGACTGCTGGGATAAGGGAGGTGCTAAGCCACTCAGCGGACCAATTTAGTAATCACACACTCTTAAGCCCAGCACTGTGCCATGGATCAATCACACTCTAGATCCAGCCACCTCTGAAAAAGCACCACCTATGACTGCATGAGGCTTGTGGCGGGGGGCATCCAACACAAGCCAGACAGATCCAATTGTTAAAGCACAATGTTTTCAAAAGACAGTCTTTCTCCGTGACCCTGCCTGCACTCCTTTGTCAAAGGTGGTTGGTAGTGCTTGCACGGTTCTGTCCTGGGCTCTTGCTCCTGTTGCCAGTTGGCTGGTCTGTTCCTCTGCCAGGGCCAAGCTCCCCTGGGTGTGTGGCTGTAGTGGGGCCTGTGTACAAGTACTCCAGCTCTGCTCTTCTGGCAGAGCGGTGTTGGCTATTTTGAGTGTTTGACTTCTCACACACACTTGGGAATCAGCTTGTCATTACCCACAAGTAATTCACTGGGATTTTGACTGGGATTATATTGAATCTACAGATCCAGTTGGGGAGAACTGATGTGTTCCCACTAATAAACATGGTCTACCTCTCCACTTATTTATAACTTTGATTTCTGTCATCAGAGGTTTGTAGTTGTGTTCCTGTAGACCCTACACGTATTTGTAGGTTTGTATCTAAGTATTTTATTTCTTGTGGTGCTAATGTAAGTGGTATTGTGTTTTAAATGTCAAATTCCCCTTGTCTGTTGCTAGTATGCAGGAAGCAAGTGACTATTGTACATATATATTAATCCTGTGTGCTGCATTGTTGCTATAATTCTTTATTAGTTCCAGGACTTTTATTGTTATTTTTTTTGGGTTTCCTATACAGTCATGTCATCTACAAACAAAACAATTCTATTTTTTTCTTTCCAGTTGTACATATTTTATTTACTCTTCTTGTCTTTAGCCTGGATTTCTAGTACAATACTGAATAGGAGTGGGGAGACGAAGTGCCCTTGTCTTGCTCCTGATTGCAGGGAAAAACATCTAGTCTCTCCACTGTCTTGTTGGGAACTCATCAGTATCTTGGTGTACCTGGGGAGTAAGAGGAAAAGACAGACAAGAGACAAGAGCTGGGTCAGGTGGAGGTGACCTCTTATCTAGGTAAGAGGACCTGAACAACAGGAGTAGGGGCATTTATTTATACTCTTGCAAAGTTAGTATCACGAGTGGCAAGGTTGCCTATTGACTAACGATTGAAGTGTCCAGGCAGGATGCTTTTCTCAAGACTGAGATAGCTTGATAGCTTGAGGCACTCTGGCTGTGTGCTGCCCTCACACATATGACAAATTTTCAGCTTCAGCTGCTCCCGACATTGTCTGATATTAATTGTGCATTTTTAAAGGATCTTTATCAAGTTGAGGAAATTTCCCTTTGTAGGTTTTGAGAGTTTTAGTCATGAACAGGTGTATTGGAGTTTGTCAAATGTTTCTGCTGCATCAATTGATAAGTTAATGTGGTTTTTCCTCCTTACTCTGTTGATGAGAGGGATGATATCACATTAATAGCTCTCCACTGTTGAACTAGACTTGCATCCCTGGAATAAGCCCCGCTTGGCTGTGATGTGGAATTTTTCTTATACACTGCTAGATTTGATTTGCTATTTTTTTTGAGGAGTTTTGTATCTCTGTTCATGAGAGATACTGGTCTGTAGTTTTCTCTTTTTCTTATGTCTTTATCTGGTTTTTATCAGGGCAACACTGGTTCCAGAATGAATTAAAAAGTGTTCTATTTGTTATTTTCTGGAAGAAATGATAGAGAGTTGGTATAATTTCTTCCTTAAGTGTTTGGTAGAATTTGCCAGGGGAAGGTTCCTCTCGAGTAATTTCTGCTTTCTCTGTTTGTGGTAAGCCTTGAGATTTATCAAGTCATTGAAATATTTTTTCAAAGAACAAGGTTTTGGTTTCGTTTACCTTTCTATTAATTTCTTGTTTTCAGTTTCACTGATTTATGCCCTGGTTTTTGTTATTTTTTTGCTTGCTTTAATGCTTACATTGCTCTACTTTCCAGTAGTTTCTAAAGGTGGGTGTCCAGCTTGCTAATTGAGGTCTTTTCTCTTACACTGTGTGCATCTGATGCTATAGATTTCCTTCTCAGTACTGTGTCCATGGCATTCCACCAACTTTGCTCAGTTGTGTTTTCATTTAGTTCAGATTGTTTTAAATTTCTCTTGGGGATAATTTTCTTGACATATGCCAAAGAGCCCTTGGGTTGAGCCATGTACACCATCCTGTCTGCAAATGCTAGGCGTGGGGCCAAATAAAGCAATATGCTGTGTCCAAGTCAAGTTCATCCCAAATCCCCATGGTGGTGGCTGTGCCCCTGGGTCATAAATTTAGATGTGGCTTCCATGCCTCTGACTCGGGGTGCGCCTGTCTTCTGCCACCTGTAATTATTGCCATCAACCCCTTAGGTCCTATTGCTGGATCCCCAGGGAAACAGTTGTCCTGCGTTGGAGACAGGCTCCTGGCTTCAGGCTCCTTAGCAGGCACACTGGTCAGCTCTGCTGGACAGGTCATGCAGTAGCATAGTATGAGGTCAGCCTTGAGGGACAGCAGACATGCTGAGGCCCCCAGCTGAACCAGGACACACCTATGATGTTCGGGAGAATGTGTCAGGCCCTCACAAAGGGCCATTTCTGCTGAGTGTGAAATGCTATTGTTGGCTGTGACATGGTCCACTGTGCACATAACCGGCTCTGCCCCATCGAGGTCCCTCTGGGACTTGGGGTAGGGCCTTGGTGCTGCGCCTGTGTCTCCCTGCTCCTATCGTGTGTGGGTTTCTCCGAGCATCCTTTGGTGCTTTGCAGACAGTTGGCTCCTCACCTGGGAGAGCAGACACGCTCAGCACCTGGCCGGCTGTGCGTGCAGGAGTCACACACCCTGGCCAGTCAGTCTGGGTACCCTCGACTCCTCAAGGAAAGGTCCATGGACATTTCCCTGAGTGGCAACCCTTAGCCACATTCTGGGCACCATAATTACGTAGCCCACTAAATCTGTTTACTGTACAAAATATTCCAGGTCAAGCGGCGTTTAGCCTCTTGGACAGGAAAGCCTGCAGAAACGTGAGCCAGATCGGGTGGGGACCACAGAAATGAACAAGGCAGAGACTGGCCGGCCTTAACTTCCTCACTCCCTTTAGCGCCTTATAAACCTTACTCTAAGAGTGCTGCTTTTGGCACTTTGGAGCCTACAGCCCCTCTCAGGTCTTTATTTTAAATAAAGCCTGTCCTTGAAGTAAATTTTTCTTTTTCCTTTTATTTCTTACAGCCTCCACTAGAGGAGCTCACAGTCCCTTCCTGCCCCAGGGCCTTTGAGCGGCTGTCCCCTGGCCAGAAGGCTCGCCTCCGGGCCTTTTCCCCTGGCCTCACCCAGCGCTTTTCCTAGGCACCGGTGCACGCCCTTAGCAACTGGAGGGCGACCCGGGTCATAAATCTGCGTGACGCATCAAGCGCCAGGAGGTGAGCCCTGCACCTGGGGCTGGGAGGCAGGCAGCGACAGCGGGGTCAGAACAAAACCCAGAGGCCCCTGCCCTAAGCTGCAGCGAGTCCGGGGCTCAGGCTGCCCACGAACGCGACAGACCCGGACCCACGCTGCGGCCCTGTGCAGGCGGCGGGCTGAGACCGTGCCCGCGAGACCCCGCCCACCCCCGAACCCGCCCATAGACTGCAGTTTGCGCCAGCGGCCACCAGGTGGCGGTGCAGGCCCGCGCGTGGCAAGGCCTGCGTCTCCTGCGCGGCCCGAGGCTCGGGAGGTGTGCCGAAAGGGGCGGTTCCCAACGTCGCGCGGGGGTGGCGCGCGCGTCATCCGGAAGGTCTCGGGCTGTGGGCAGGGACAACGAATGCGGGGACGGCGGGGACGGCGGGCGCGGGAACGGCGGGCGGTAACCCGGCCCCTCTCCCGCCCCGCCCTCGACGCCCGCGCTTCCCCGAAATGACGCAGTGACGAAGAGAGGGCGGAGTGACGGGAGGTCTGGCGGGGGAGGGAGAGGCGGGGCCGGTCCGGGAAGGGGCGGAGCCTGTCCGGGAAGGGCGGGGAGCTCCCCGCGGGGAATTCTCCTGCCGGAAACCGAGCCGGGTGCGGCTCGGGCACGTGCGGGACGGGGGTTCTATGCCTGGCTTTCGGGGCGCCGAGACCTGTTGACCTTGCCAGGCTCAGTCGGGCCAAGGCCTCAGCTCAGCGGCCCTCCAGTACTGTAGAGAGAAATTTGCTGTTTCCTTCAGGGCCGAGGTTACGACCGGGTCCCGGCCTCACAGCCGCGCAATGCCCAGTGTTGCGCGTCTGCTGAATAACGGGCCGCGAATTTCCTCAGGCTTATCTCCCGAGGGAGCGGGGAGGCTAGGACTTTTTATTCCACACTTAGCTGCTGTTATGGCTAACGCTGAAGTCACACATCACGCACCGCGCAGGGACGCGGGTGCAGAGGTTACAGAAAGGCTCGCAGGGAGCTGTGAGAAGGCGCCCCAGATGGTCAGATAGAAGGTCCCAGCACCCCAGTTTGAGTCCACCCTGGACGATTTAAGTGATTTAGCAAGAGCCTGTCTCAAAATAGAAAATAAAGGGCCTGGGATGTTGCTCAGTGTGAAAGCTCCGGGTTCACTCCCCAGAACCAGGAAAAAAAAAAAATAGATTACAGAGGTAGAGTGTCTTCCAGGGGCAGGGCTTGTTGACAGCTGGTGTGCATCTGAAGCCGAAGTGCGGGCGGCTGGCGGGCTGGGGTGGAGGCAGGAGATGTGGTGGAGCAGGGGCAGTGAGCCCGAGTTTGTTGCTGTTGCCCTTGTGACTTATTCACCAAGTGCTGTGCTGAGATGACACGTTGGCGGGTGTCACCACACCCAGTGTGGTCTGTCGCGTGTCCACATGGCCCGATTTGATTTGTTAAGTTTGCTGGTGATCTCTCAGCACGATTAAGTTATTCATTAGTGTGTGCCTTGTAACTGTGCTGTGCATCCGGGAGCTGTTTCTTCCATAAGTTTGGTGTGTCCAGCATCCCGTGGGCATCTTTTGTCGCAGACACATTACCAAGTCATGGTGTAGCGCTGCACTCAAGATGGAGCAAACTGATGTGTTATAAAATGGAGTCATTCAGGGCTAAGTGCAGCCTGAAAGCTACTGTTCTGTACATCAGGGTGTTGGTCACAGTGGGGACATCCTGCTCTACACACAGGCCCTGCATGACAGGTGTCCTGGCCTGGCCAGACCTTGCAGGAGCCACACCCTTTGACTCCTGCTTTCTGCTTCTGACCAGGAGCCTCCAAGGGGTGTGGGGAGGCTGGCTTACTGGTTGGGTGGGGCCTCGGACCTCAGAGCAAGGGATCTCACTTTTGAAGGGGTCAGGAATGGGACATCTCAGAATATGCAGAGCTGGCATGGTGATTGTTCAAGCCGGATGTCTCAGGGGTTGTAACTGTCAGGCTAGACACTGAGTAGCAGCTGAGACCACCAGGACAGGCAAGACTGAAGCAAACAGCGATACCTTTATTTCAGGCTGGGTGCAACCTGGCCAAGGGTGAGAAAGCCACTGGCCCCGAACAAAGGAAGGGGCCCATCTTTACAGATTATTTTAGGTGTGGGAGGGGGAAATTCCACTGAGGAAGGTGGAAAATTTAAGTTTCTCAGTGGTGATTGGTGGGTCTGGCGCCTCTGGGGGAGGGAAGTGCTGGGGGACATCAGCATGTTGCTGATTTACAGCGTGGCTTTCTGTAGACCTACGAGGTTTCCTGTAAGCCTGAGAACTAGGCCTGGGAACGATCCTGATAAACAGATATACTTTAGTCTCTCGAGCTGAGTGACTGTTTGAACAGACTGGTTGTCTGTCGGAGTTTTTCTCTTCAAGTTGGGTGGGGTACAGTGTGAGGGACCTAACAGTAACTTCAGAAGGGCCATTTGGTTGGATGGCTTCTCTGGGGAGGGTTGTCTTCACATACTGTGGCCAGAGAAGAGCAGTAGACAGGAAGGAAGAAATTGAGTGTGACCTTCTCTCCCACCAGCTGCCACAGCCCAGCACTTCCTGGTGGCATCGCTAGGATTTTCCCCTTTCCTGCACACACTCCCTGTTGTTTGTCTAACTAGTGTGCAGGCATCACGTTTCAGTCATCTCCTCAGATGTCCCTTTCTTGTGAAAATGCTCTCTGGGGAGGGTCGTCCTCACATGTCACAGCCAGAGAAGAGCAGTAAGGTATGCCTTATGGCAAAAATTACAGTAACTGGGTGTCTTTGTCCAGCAGAGGAGCTAAGGAACAGAGGGGACTGTCCCTCCCCTCGCTTCCCCACCAGAAGAGCCCTGGCACCCCAGTGGTTGCCCCAACCCCAGGCCCTGCTCCTTCTGGTAACCAGCTGACTTCCAGGCATCAGCCTTGTGGAGTTCCCTCCCACATGAGCTGCAGCCTGGACAGCTTACTCCTTTACATCTGGTCTTTACGTGAAGTCTGCATTGTGTTCAGCCATAGTTACCATTCTAAATGTCCAGATTTGAATTTAAACTCTTCCCCAGTATCCAGTATCTGAGAGACCCATTGCAGGGCAAGAATGGACCCTTCCCCTCAGTGAAAAACTGAACAAGTCCAAAAGAGGCTGGGAAGAGGAAATATTCCAAACATGGAAAAAACCAGAATTTAATCATAAAAAAACAGCTGTCCACTGCTGCTTTTGATTTCCAGCTCCAAGCGTGTGGTGCTCGTGATTCTCCAGCTGGCCCTGGGCTGGGGTCAGGCAGAGACCTGGACTGTTTCCTGCCCAAGGGTGCTGGGATCTGCCCAGGCAGTGCACACTGCCAGTTCCTGACTGTGAGACTGAAACAAAACCTGGATCTCTACCTGTAGCCCAGCCTTTGCCCACAGGAAGCGTGGGTTTCTGTGTGTTGTCAAAAAACCTCCCTCAGTGCCTCTGCATCTGCCCCAGCTCAAGGCTGCAGCCTCCCACAGCACTTCCTGTTTGACCCTTTTGGCTCCTCTAGAGCGCATTTAACCCACATTCCTTTCTCTTTACAGAGGCCACAAAGCTGGACATGGTGGCAGATGCCTGTAATCCCAGCGTTCTTCGAGGCTGAGGCAGGAGAACTGAAGTTTTGAGCCCAGGCTGTACAACTTATCAATTTAGCAAGACCCTGTCTCATTTAAAAAAGGGAGGGGCATGGAGTTACTGGGATGAATATGGTTTTTCTACTGCCAGGCCTACAATCATGTGATTTGGTAAATGGGCCTCCATACTTTTTAGGGATCTCCCAGCGGAGCATTGCAGGTGCCTAAGAAAGAAGAGGGGTGGAGAAGAGAAAGGCTGAGGTCTGTCGGGATGGTGAAAGTGGTCCCTCCCTCCTCTAGTCCAACTCCAGAGATGGCTGCTGGGAGCTGCGCCTCCCTCATACCCTGTCTGGCCCTGGAGTGGTAGGACTGGAACAAAACGTCTTGCAGTGGAGACAGCGTTACTGGAGGTTAAGATCTGTGCTGTCATGCCCCAAGAACATGGGACAAAATCTTGGTGGAAAGGAAAGGTTTATGCAGCTAGCTTTGAAGGATTTGGAGGGGCTGCTTGTTGCATTGGCTGTCCATCTCCCTGTGTGCAGCTGTGCAAGGGGCTGGGGAGAAATGTGGTGAGACAGGAGCCAAGGCATTTCTGTGCGGTTGCTTCTGCACATCCCTCCCAGGTAGATCTGCTAGCTGTCACTTTTCTGTCTGTTCACCTGAGCTGAGGAGAGGAGAGTGTGGCAGTCTATGCGCTCAGCATGGGGAAGTTGCAGAAGCAGTCTATCTTTTAAAAAATTGTGATTTTTAAAGATTCATTTTATACCACTGGATCCCCAGGATCCCCAGTGGATCCTCAGGAGCAGCTCCTGGATCTCAGAAGAGGGCAGAGACCACAGAAGGACAGGCAACATAGAAATGTGGTATGGAATCCTTTCACCAAGAGTCCCACATCCTCCTAATATGTCCAGCACTGTTAGAGAAGCAGGTGCCGAGGAGGATTGAGAAACCAAGAGGGAAACCATCTCTATGCTGGGCACACATTCTAATGGTGAACCAAGTCTACACTGGACACAAGTTCCAGAACTGGAATAGTGCTGGACAGCAATGGACATGTAGGCCACAGAGAGTGATGTGTGGGATGAGGGTGGATTTTTAGGTACATTGTACTGGGACAGTGCGATGGAATTGGGAAAAGACAACTCAAGATCCACATCTTACACTGTGTGCAGAACAAAACTGCAATGGAGCAGAGGTCTGGATGTGGAAGCTGTGACAGTACAACAATCAGAGGAAAATGGGAGAATTGGCTAACTTCTGCACAAGGAAAGGCTTCAACCTAAGATTCAAAGACCATATGCTCCAAGAGAACTTCTGGATATACTTGATCGCACAAGTGTATGCTTTAAATAATTGCATGACAAAAACACCACAAGCAAAATAAGATAATTGACAAATTCAGGCAAAATATTCAATGCTAATACACAAATGTGTGAACATCCCTATGTGCTGTTGTGGTTAGAGTTGGTATGTTGTCCACCAGTAGAGCAGTCAGAGTATCTTCTGTTAAAATGTTTGGCCTTTTTTGTGCTCTGGTTCCTGATACAGCTGAGCACATTGACATGAGCAAGCCCTTTCCAGGAACAGCTGAGCTCCTACCAGGGAAGTGATTTCCCGAGTTGCAAGATACCTGCAGGATGGGGGCTGGTCCTATTGCTCCGAAGGTTGGAAGGCATAGCTCCACCTAACCTCGGAGGAGGTGAGGGCTGCAGGCTGGGCCGATTGACTTGATCAGTGTGCTGATCAGTAATGCCATGCAGTGAAGCCCCCATAAAACCAAAGAAGCACTGAGCTAGGGGCTCCAGCCCTAACTACAATAGGACCCTTCTCAGCCTTGCCTGTGCCTGTCCTAACGTTCTTTTGTCCTTCCAGATACCTTCTTCAGTAAACTTGAGCCAGAGACCTGGGGAAGGACACAGGACAGGTGCACTCCTGAGCCCTAACTCAGGACCCGTGACCCCTTGAAAATATAGCATGTTTTCTTCCCTAACCCTTCCAGTTGGAATACTCTTATTGACCTAAAACCAGGGGCACCCCTGAAGTTTAGATGCCTTCACTGTAGCATCTCAAAGGATAAACTGGAGAAGATAATTGTTGTGATCACCACACAGGGGCAGAGGACATATAGACTGTTTCTTATTGAAAGCCTGATTGTGCTTTCTTTGAGGCAGTCAGGGACTTAGAAGATGCTTTTGCTAAAAACAATGACTCTTCATTTGGGCCTGCAGATGCCCAGTGGGTGACTAAGCAGGGTGAAGCCTGGTGTCACTGGCTTTTATAACTTCCTCCTTTGTTACATTAAAATGCTGGGTTAGGTCCCTGCTTAGCTCTGAAGGAGCCAGTCTAATCATTTAGGGAGTGTCTGTCTAAAAGCTGTTAATGTAAGGCTTGTTACCCTTAAATTTGCTGTAGCTATCTCATCTCCCTCCAAGACTGAGGATACCAAGATAAGAGATTTTCAGGGTATATTGGTCAGCTTTCTGCCACTGGGACCAAATATCTGACATAACAAGTTACCACAGAACATAACACATCTTTTGTCATAAAGGCCTGTATGTCAAACCACATTTACTCTTTAGAATATTTCCATTGATTAATTATTAATTTTAATTTTATGGGTTTTATTATATTAAACAGTGAGTGCTTAACAGGAAAAAATCACAAAAATAAAGTATTTCATTTTTAATTTTTATTGAGTGTTTATAAAAAAGCATCAAAATTTTTAACATTGACTGGTTTTTGGTGTGCCAAGTCTATAAAAGACTTAAACTACAGAAATAAATACCTATGTGAACTACAATGAAAATACCAATAGCATGCTACAAAAAAACCCTTACTTCAATTGTTATACCTAAGGCAGACTTCATACCTGACAACAGTATGTTGTATACACACCGATAGCTTGTGAGAGCACAAGTGTTTTGCTTTCCTGTCCTGTTTGTAGGACATACTTGACATCTTGCTGGTCTTGCTGTTTTATCATGAAGTTCATATTATATTATACAGTGTGTAGTTAACAGGAATATAAAATATCAATAAACTATTAAATTCTTAATATCTATTTCATATTTAGAATACACATCAACATTTTCACATCAGCTGTGTTCTTGCTTACAAAACCTGAGATAATATCAGAAATAAAAACCTATGCAAACTGTGTTGAAAATACCAATAGAACTTGTAATGTTTGTGTCTAAATGTCCCCCTAAAGCCTTATGCAGTCATGAAGGGAAGGCTTTTCAAAGGTAGCTGAATCTAGAGTTTGTGATTGATTCATGGCCCAGTGCTAGGATTAAGGGTGTGAGGGCTACACTCACCCTAGGGGGGATACCCTGCATGCAATATAAGGTACAGAAAGAGGCTTGTCTTTCCTCCACCTTGTTGCTTTTGCTATCTTCCACTGCCATGAACTATTGTCCCTCTGGGATGTGCCGCCCTGCCTTGGAGCCAGCCAATTAAGACAGTTATACAATAAAAATAATCTTTACTTCAATTGTTATACCCAATGCAGTCTTCACACATAAAAATTGCATGTTCCGTACACAAGTATCACTGACATTGATAGCACATGTTTTGTTTTCCTGTCCTTTCTTGTAGGGCACAGTTGACATCTTTTTGGTTTTCTTTTTGTTGTAGTAGGTCTTTGGGACAGTGTGCCTGTTCACCTGTCAGCTCACCAATGCAGTCCACAAGTTGTTTTTGTGTAGTTCCTTAGCCAGGAACATTTTGTTTTACTGCTACTGTAAATGATCTCTTCTAAGTTCCAGTCCCAATCCTCTAAGAAAATTTCTCTGTGGTATTTTGCACTTGTTATTTTCTTTGTAAACTATTAAACTATCTATGCGACACATGTTTAGGTCAAGTAAAACAAAACCATTGGCCAATGGTTTGTGTTTCGAGTGACATCATAGTTGCTGCATAACTCATCAACAACATCTACTCTGCCTTTAGTCTTGTAGAAAGTTTCCATCTCAGGCTTCTGTTTTGTCAAGTTTTCTCTATCAGTATTTCTATCATGGTGGCTTGTTGACATCAGTAATGCCAGTTTTTTTTTTTTTTTTTTTTTTTTTTGGTTTTTCTCCGGTACCGGGAACTGAACTCACGACCTTGTTTTTGCCAAGTAGGAAGCCAATGTAAATCTTTCAGAAATCCAAAGGTTGTATTATACAATTCTCTGTTTTGAAATTGCAACAATTCATTTGGAATTTCTGCTTTGTTCCTGCATATAGTTCCTGTACTTGTCAACTGGCACTCTGCTAGTGAATGTAATATCAATTGGAAATCAGTCAACCATTTGTTGACTCACGTTCTGATTAGTTTGGGAGGTAGGAGGAACAAGTCTGTTCACAACATCATTCAGTTTATTACTATATAAATTAGGACCTGGTGGCTGAGTGCCAGGATAAATGTCTTAATTGAAAGCATAAGTTTTCACAATTACAAGTTCATAAATTTTTATGCCACATTTGACCCATTGCTTTTGCACAAGTCATTTACATTCCTGCAATCACCATGAGAAATCCCTGCTAAGTACAGCAGATGTACCAATGCCTTCAGTTCAGCTACTGAGGTGTCATAATAAATATAGTTTTGAATATGGCTATCGGTGCACACAGAAAATTTTACTTGCATTTCAACCTTTGTGTATTTCACAGCATCTTGTAGGATTTCATCTGTTAGAATGTCCAACATTAAATGGTAGTGCTGGCATTCTGTCCAATATGTTTCACCCCTGCCAAGACCCTCACTATATTTTGGGATCTAGTTCTAATATTGGATCATCCCACTTGGTTTTGTGGCCATTTTGCAATATTTCAACTAGTTAAATATGTATGCACATTGCTGTTTTCTTCATCATTTGAATCAAGGAGGTCTACACTTCCTGTGTCTGTATCAGTGGATTCTTGCTCCATTTCACTGTCACAGGAACTTTGGCTCACATGGCCAAGTCAAAGCCATCATCATCATCATCCACCCACACCACTCTTCTGTGATGAAAGCATGTTTTACCATAAGGGTCATCTTCATTATCCATGCATGATGACTCACTTTTGACCTCCTCCAGAATTTGCAAATCTGGTTTTTCATGTGCCATTATACTGAATTGACTTCTTCTACCAGAAAAATCAAAAGAAAACCCTTTAAAAAACAAATCCTAGAATGGTTTGGGCTCATTACATTCTCTGTTACTCAGACAAACATACCCCAAACCTGCTAGACAGAGCATCATGTGGGTGTGAATCCTGGTTTGGCACTTTTGCACATGTGCACACATCTTGCCTTTCATTGTATCAAGTGAGTAAACACAAAGATTGCTTCCTGTATTCCTCAGGCAAGGGTACTGAGACACACAGCTGACTACTATTACACTAAAGTAAAAATTTACAGTAAAAAGTAAGGGATATGTTTGTGGAACCCAGCATATGCTCTGCAAGTAAAGGGGGAAGGGTTTATTTTTGTTGTTTGAGGGTTCAGTCCATGGTCATTTGTCTCCAAGGCAGATCTATCATGGCAGAGGGGCCTGGTGGAGCACTGAACACACCCAAAAAGAACATGCCCGGAAAGAAATAAGGTAACTATGCAAACAGTGTATCTGCTTTAAAAACATCCTGTGATTCATTAACCCAGTTAATGAATCAGTTTCGGCTGCTGAGTAGAAGCCAGATACTACTTAGGCCAACAGTGATAGAAACATAGACAGGACGACTTCCCTTTCTTCCAGGCACCTCTAACTACAGAGCCTGGGAATGGAAATGTGGTCAGCCACTTTCCCTACGTGGAGGACTTTTGCCTTCTCTTTGTGCACAGTTTGTGGGTTTTAATGTCGTCTTGTTACAGCTAAGCTAAAATAATGTTTTAGTCATAAAGAGCAAAGTCAAGTGTATTTCTAAAACGCCTTCTCAGAACTTTGGCTTTTTTTCTTTTGCTGTTGCTAGGGACTGAACATACTTGTCATACTTCCAAGAGTGCACTCTCCCACTACGCCTACCCTGCCTCACCACTCTGATGCTCCTTGTCATGGATTGTCAAGGAGATCTTAAACATCACGGCACCAGAGTCCAAATGCTGAGTAAAGAACGTGGGGAAAATATGAATATTTTACATTTGCTCGCCTTTTAAGATTGAGATATTGCATCTCTGGATCTTTATGGGTTGTACTACGAGGATGTGTAAGGCTGGAATGAAAGGAAATAAGGGTTTCTGTCTCTTCAAATGTTAATTACTTCTTTGTGTGTGGTATTAGGGATCAAATTCAGGGTTGCTCTATGACTGAGCTACACCTCTAGCTCTTTTTACTTTGAAACAGGATCTTACTAAATTGCCCAGCTTCTTTCTTCCTTTTTTTCTTTCTTTCTTTCTCTCTCTTTTTCTTCTTTCTTTTTTAAAACTTTTTGAGATAGTGCTTTGCTATAGTCCAGGCTGGCCTTGAACTCACTTGGTAGCCCACGCCTCTCAAACTTGTGGTGATCTGGGCCACAGATACAGCTCAGCAGTGTAGCACCTGCCTGCTAAGCACAAGGCCCTAAGTTTGCTTCCTGGTTCAAAAAACAAACAAACAAACAAACAAACTTGTGATCCTCCTGCCTCAGCCTCCTGAGTGCTGGGATTACACCACAGTGTCTGATCAAATGTTAATTTTTTTTATCTGTTGGGAAGTTTGCATTCTTTTTTTGTAGTCAACGACTTACATTTTAAAAAGTGAAAGTTGCACTGGGCATGGTGGTGCATACGTGTAATCCCAACATTTGGGAGGCTGAGGCAGGAGGATTGCCGGGAGTTTGAGGACAACCTCTACTGCATAGTGAGTTCAAGGTCAACCTGAACTACACAATGAGACCCTGTCTCAAAAAACAAAACAAAACAAAAAAACCTCAAAATGAACAAAAAAAACGAAAGCTTCCTTCAGATATGTGAAAGATGTTTAAATTGCTCATCATTACACAAATGCAAATGAAAGTGACTGCTGGGAAAATGGCAGAGCAGTGAGTGACAACAATTCAGCCTCCCAAGATTCAGATTCCAGACACTGGAAAATAACAGCTTGGGGAAAGAAAAATAGAGAAATAGATCCCCATGCACCAGGAAGGACCTGACAGAAAAGTGAAAACCTACAGAGAAATCGCAGAGACAGAACACGACACTGAGAAGGAAGGGGACAGTCTGCACTTCTGCCCAGCTCCAGGCTTGTGGGAAAGGGAGACTGAACCTACAGAGACACAGTGAATGCTGGGGGCTCCAGAGGGCTTTGAGGAGGGACACGGCAGGGGAACAGACCAGCGGGTGCTGAGAGCTGCAGGGAGAGTACACTGGGAAGCATGGGTTCTGTTCCCACTGAGCTCTTTGACAGGCAGCAGCTGGTGAGCGACTCCAGCCCAGGCACCTGCCGCATCCCTGGAGAGAGTGCTTGGTCAGATGCCTTCTGGGACAGGGTTTTTTGTTTGAGCCTGGAATTCAGAGCATTCACAGATGGCTTCCCTTCCAGGGTCCCAGTGTTAGTTTCCACAGTGAGGGGTGAGAGACAGCCGCAGGAGACAGATGTGGTCAGGGAACCTTGGTCAGGCTGGAAAGAGAACCTCAAAAGGTTTGAGCCAAAGGACACAGGCCCCGTCTCCATGGCCAGAGGCCAGCCCTAGGAGTTGCTCTGGGTTGGAAAGTGGTGGCACTGGCACCCTCACCCTAATACTGTTGCCTGCTGGTGCCTGATTGCAGTGGATCTGGGGTCTGACTGCTTTCTTTGTCTACCAGCATGAGGACACGTCTTGAAACTGTAGATCTTGGAAGAAAACTGCACAGTCAGAATCACAGAGAAATTTCTTTTCTTTTCTTTGTTGTTTTTTGTTTTTGTTTTTTGGGTTTTTTTTTTGGTACTGGGGATTGAACTCAGCACCTTGTGCTTGCAAGGCAGGTGCTCTGCCACTGAGCCATATCCCTAGCCCCTCTTTTCTTTTTTGAGTGTGTTGTTTTGTTTGTTTGTTTTCTTTTCTTTCCTCTTTCTACTTTGCCAGTGTATTGGTATTTGGGGAATTTTCCATTGTTCTTTTCCTTGCTTGTCTCTTTTTCTTCTCTTTTTTCATTATTTTTTCCTCTTCTCCCTCGTAATTTTTCTACCTTCAATTTTCTCTCCTGTTTAACTCTTAATATAATTTTTTTCCTTTTTCTTTTATCTTCCACCAGTTTTTCTGTTACCTTTACCTAACTCTGAAACACCAGTCGACCCCCAATAGGGTCCTGTGCCCTACTTCTCTTTCCTCACAACATATAGTTTAGGGTTTCACACTTTTCTTCTTGCATTCCCCTGTTCCCAAACTCTTATACCTTTAAATATGTAACCATAGAGCTTTATTAATCTTTAGATAGTTAACTATATAAAAATCACTGTTGAATTCTTTTCTTTTCTACCACTAGTAGAGATATAGCTGTAGCACTTAGTACATATTAGCTGTAAGTCAATACCTGGCTTTTCTTAATGTTTGCAACGTAATTGTGAATTTCTTCTCTAGGGTTAATGGTGGTGCATAACAGGTTCTTGAGTTATTTTAATACCCAATTTGTCATGGACGATACCACTGTACCGGATTTGTTTGATATTACCAGGGTTGCATAATTGTTGCTATTAATAAGTGTTGTTTATAAGCCAACACTCAGATTACCTTTGTGACATTAACAATATTAGAGTACATTCCTAGAGAACTCAATGTCAGACCAATTAAACTGCATCCTCTCCTCCCAAATTAGCTGAGGTGGTCAGATCTTGGGGCTGAGGACTTCGGTTAGTCAAGCCTAAAGTACATCACTGAAAGGTGATAACCAAAGAGAACTCTATACTAGCAACAATATACTATAAGCAGCCACAAACAGCACAAAATAAGACAAAACAAAACACCAATAGAAACATGAAAAGACAAGAAAATACCTCTCAAAACTCCCCCAAAGCCAATCCAGGGCGCTTCAGTGGGAAAAAGCCTAAGCCACACACCAACATTACTCAAGAGGATAACACAGGAGGTTAGAAAACAGATCAAAGAGGTGCCCAGTGGGATCACAGGGAATATAACTAGACAGATAATGGAAGCAATAGCCAAAAGGACTGAGGAGCTTTCAGAAGTCTAATAAAGAGCTAGCTGAGCTAAAGTGGCCCCTGGAGCCTACCTCACCACCCATCTGTGAGTAGGGCTTCTGGGGAGCTATAGCCCACAGGCCACAAGGGTGCAGCTATGTACACTAGCAAGTTCCCTCCAACAAAGCTGCAAACACATTTAACTGTCCAGCTCACCAGTGCCTGGTGAACCATCCAAACCATCCAAAAGTGCTTCTGAGGAGAGTTATTTGTAGAGATGTTTGTGAGTGCAAACCTTCGGCACCATCTGTGGAAGAGAACCGTGGAGACTCGTCAGGGCTGGAAAGGGAGGCAGACGGTCTTAGACACCATCAAGTGTCACACACCTGTAATTCTGGCACTGAGGGAGGCTGAGGTGGGATGGTCAAGAGTTTGAGTCCTGTGTGGGACTCAAACTGTCTGAAAATAAAAAAATAAGAAGGGCTGAGAACCTA
This sequence comes from Chinchilla lanigera, assembly GCF_000276665.1. NCBI lineage: Eukaryota > Metazoa > Chordata > Mammalia > Rodentia > Chinchillidae > Chinchilla > Chinchilla lanigera. The sequence continues at coordinate 11,664,210 of NW_004955476.1, forward strand.
GCTTCTGGTGGAGCGCCCCTGGGTTTGATCCCCAGTAATGCAAAAACCAACCAGCCAACAGAAAACGAAAGCCAAAACACAAGAGCCATTTTAAGATAGCTGGAAGAAGTCCTGTTGCAGTGATGCACACCCATGGTCCTGGATACTGGGGAGGCTGAGGCAAGACAATCAAGGTCAGCCTGGGCAACAGTGAGAATCTGTCTTTAAATAAAAAAACAAACTAAAATCTCACTGCAAAATATGGGAACTACTGTATTTTCTGAGGTGATGGAGGTGCTGGTTGTCCTGATCGAGTCACTGTGCCAGGTTCCCATGCAGCACCTGGCACCTGTACAGATACAAGGAACAAAGGGGGCGGGGTCCGTGGTCAAGTGCCTGCCAGCCTGCATAAAGGCTGCATTGCAGCCGCACCAAATAAATAAGGAAACAAAGATTTGATATTTAATTTCCTGTGCATTGTGCTGTATTCATCAGGACTTTGATTATATGAGAAAATGGAGTCATCTTTATTAAATGAGCTAAGATTTTTTTTTACAGTAATACAGCTTTATGCTTGAGGCCTTTTAATTAAGACTCTAGTTTCAATAATAAGTACTGTTTCAAAGTGATCTCAGATCCTACTTAATGATGTGTTTAAACTAGTTGATTTTTTAAAATAAACTTCCTAAAGCCACATTTTAAGTTTTCTTAACCTTGAACTACCTTTGGGGTTTTCCAGAGAAGCTGCTGGAAGATCTCAAAAGAAATGTTTTTCTCTTTTCCTACAAAAAGAGATGTTCAGGGGCTGGGGATTTAGCTCAGCGGCAAAGCGCCTGCCTGGCAAGCGCAAGGTCGTGAGTTCGGTTCCCGGTGCCGGAGAAAAACCAAAAAAAAAAAAAAAAAAAAAAAAAAAAGAGATGTTCAGTTAATTAGGTTTACTTGATATGTGAAGTTGCATGTGAAATATTGTCAAGCAAAGGTGATACTTATCTTTTTATTGTATGTATATGGATATGTGTTGTTAATACGTGTTGTGTTAGTGAGCTTTGAATTGCTACGGTGAAATACCAGAAGCATCTAGCTTTAAAAAAGAGAAAAGGTTTATTACAGTCACAATTTTGGAGCACTGCTTTGGTGGTAGCACGCTGGCTGTTACCTCATGGTTCAAGGGGCCATGGCATCTGCCAGTGGAGTAGAGCAGGTGATTGCATCTCAACCCAGGGCAGAGAGGGAGGGTGAGGCCAGCTCAGGCTGGTCCAGGAATCCCTGTAAACACCGACTGCTACCAGTTCCCTGTCTCTCCTCATTCCAACCTGTGGAGCAAGCCTTGTTACTGTGGCTCTAGGGGGCACAGAGGTGAATGGTCTCCACTCTGTAGCCCATAGCCAGCTCTGGAGACTGTGTGGCGTTCCTGGAACCTGGCTCTGTCCTGTATGATGTTCTCTGTATGACTGTAGTTATAATGGGAAAATGTCATGTGCTGCAGGAACGGCCTAATTCCCTGGCCACGGTGTGCCACTCTCAACAGATCTGTAGCTATGACCATCTTTAAGTCTCGTCACCCACAGAAGTGCATCCTCTGATGCTTTCCTGAAAGCTTTTGCAAGCAAATACAGCCCTGAAGACTGTGTCTTCAAGGAGGCTTGTGGGAAGGTGTTGAGCGAGCACTGAGAACTTGGTGGCCTTGTCACGGGACAGCACAGGGCTCCTGAGACTCCCAGGAGGATTAAGGATTCATGGAGCTGCTGGCCAAGGTCAAGCCAAATGAGAAGTCACTGCCTGGGGATGGAGAGAAGCATATAATTTTTTATTTAAATTATTGATGGATCTATAAAGTTTTGTTTTCCAGAGCATGGAGATATTTCCAGAAGGCCTCAGAATTTGTCCCTCCAAAAAGCCTAAGTGAAAACATTTTTGGAGAAGGAACTGAAAAAGAAGAAAAACAAATCCGGGAAACATTGCCAGCTCTATAACAAGGGGAGCAGATGTCTTTGTAAGGGAGATGCCTCTCTCAGGAATGAACCACCTCCAACCAAGGGAGGACTAGGCAAGTGTGCAGGAATAGGGCTAAGTGCAGAGCTTTGCTCCTGGACCAGCCATGTCGTTCGGTTCAAAGTCCCAGCCCACCTGGGAGCTGCACGCTGGGTCTCACATGCTGAGCCCAGGCAGTTGGGTACCAGGACTGTCCAGTGGCTCATGTGTGCTCTCCTTATGGGAACTGTGTCTGAGCTAAGTGTGCACATTCACTGCTTGGGTCCCTAGCAGCTGAGTAGCAGCTACTCAGCTGCCAAAGTGCATCAGTCATAACTGCATCTAGACAGACCAGTGCCCGCAGTGACCAGACAGTCTCTCCATCCTTCCTGTCCTCTGCTGCTCCTGTGGGTGGCTGGGCTTTCTGGTTCATCTTTGGGCCAAGTTGCTGCCCATTTTAAAACTGCAGATAAAGCCAATTAAGACCTGCAGGAGTAGACTTGTTATCATTTTCTCTTTTAATAGCCCTCGATATGGATTTCTTGGATGAGTAAGTGTTAAAAACCCATCCACTGGGCCCGGCAGGAGCTTGGCCAGGTGACAGGTGGACAACCGACGGAGGCAGTCACCGGTGTGGGCCGGCTGAGCACGGTGGCGCACCCCTCCGCCCCCCGGGAGCCTTGCCGCTCGGATGCCAGCCGCGGCCCTCGTTGCTCTCAGCACCCCTCTGTGCGGACTGCAGGCAGAGGTGCCCAGCGCAGAGGTGGCGGCCCCGACCCAGGACGTGGCGGCCACTGGGCTCAGCGTGACCGGTACCCACAGCAGTGAAAAGCACGACCTTCGTGTTCCTGCTCAGCAGGGCAGAACTGAACCAGTTGTCCAAGACCTGGCCCAGGCTGTTGAAGAGGCCACGGGAGTTCCACTGCCTTTCCAAAAGCTCATATTTAAGGGAAAATCTCTGAAGGAAATGGGGATGCCACTGTCAGCACTTGGAATACAAAATGGTTGCTGAGTGTCTTGGTTACTTTTTTCTCGTTGCTGAGACAAAATACC
>NW_004955476.1:11671537-11676645 GCF_000276665.1 Chinchilla lanigera
CAAGCAGCTTCTTTCCCTGTCTTACTTTGTAAACAGACTACCCCCACCTAAGGGGCGTGTAGCTCTCACATCATCTCCATGCCCTCCTCTTCCACAGGCTCAGGATGTATACAAAGTAAGTATCCTGGCTTCCTGCTGAGTCACTTAGCCAAACCTCTAGACTCCCCAAGTTGACACAATGTTTCAACCATAACACTGAGTCATGTTAATTGTAGAAAAGAGCAATCCAGAGGAGGAAGTCAAACTAAAGAAGTGGAAAAATTTGGAGAAATCTGTGGAAAAGATAACTGATCACCTGGACGAGTTGAATAAAGAACTTACTGGAATCCAGCAGGGCTTTCTGGCCAAGGATTTGCAAGCTGAAGCCCTCTGCAAACTTGATAAGAAGAGTAAAAGCCACCATTGAGCAGTTTATGAAGATCTTGGAGGAGATTGACACAATGATCCTACCAGAAAATTTCAAAGACAGTAGGCTAAAAAGGCTAAAAAGGCTTTTAAGGAGCTTTTTTTTTAGCCTTCAAAGGCTAAAAAGGAAGGGCTTGGTGAAAAAGGTTCAGGCATTCCTGGCTGAGTGTGATACAGTGGAGGAGAACATCTGCCAGGAGACCGCGTGGCTGCAGTCTACAGACGTGGCCCTTGCTGAGTGAGGTGCAGGTGGGCTCTGCTGCCCTGAGGAGCCGCACACTGCTCGCCTTCTCTGCAGTGGGATCCATCAGTTTCTCCAGAGCTGCCAGAGGCTGCTGGCCAAACGTCAGTTCTCCTACTGCTACACCAGTTCTCAGTGAAAAAGCACTGTCTCTGCAACCTTAAGTAGAGCGGGTCTCTGTTTCCTTGTTCTGCCTCTGTGCGGCTGTGCTGTCCAGCACCACTTTTTCTGGAAAGGATCTCCCTGCCCATGTTTTACCAGCTCTTTGGAGTTCCAGGTGCTTCCTGTGGGCTGGTTAGTGCTAGTGCTGGGTTTATAAGGCACCCTGGTCTTTACACACATGAAGGCTCTCTTAACCTTGCACTCTCAGAGTCCCCATAGTTATAAAACCAGAGTCATCAGGAAATTGCATCTCGTCAGATGTTTGGCATGCAGGTAATTCACAGTTCCCTCCTGACCTCATTGTAGAACATCTGGATAGATTGTTGGTTTAAAGAACTTGTCCTCACCTCTCAATGACCCTGTCCAGCCACAGGCCTTGAGATATCCATTCCTGGGATGGCACCTGTGGTTGGTGCATGGACTTCCTTGTCCCCAAGCAAATCTCCAGAAGTTTAGAGCCCATTGTTGATTGAGTTTATTTGAAAGCAAGCCGGAACTATGGCTCGGACAGGGCAAGGAAGGGGAGCCAGAAAGAGTAAAGTAGGAAGGGCATGAAGTTCCAGAAGCTTCTCAGGAGTGATACATGTTTCCTTCAATGGCGTTTGTGTTAACTGTACCCTCTGACAGCTACATTTCCTCTGAAACTGTTCCTGTTCTGTGGATTTCTACCCACTACTGTTGCTATTAAAAACCAGTTTGTGTGCCTGTCCAAAAAAAAAAAATCCATCTATTAAAAGTTGGCAAAAGAGAAAAATATAAAACAAAATTAGAAGAAATAGTAAATGTGAAAACTATGGCAGAAATAAGTCACTGGAGAGAAATTACTCCAACAAATATGAATTAACAAATAAGATTCTACAAGAGATACTCTTTAGAAGATGCTGATGTAGGAAGTGGTTTGGGAACTCCAGGGGCACAGCAGAGCTCGCAAAAACCCGGGCTGGGGGTGGAGCTGAGGCTGAGATCTGCTCTGCATCCATCATGGAGGATGAGCAGGCAGCAGAGGAGGGCACCCAGCCACGGCCAGCATCAGAGGCCATGCAAGCTGCAGGCTGGTGCTCACTGAGTCTGCATCTCCATGATGTAAGTTTAACATCATGCAGGGATGGGAATGACATGGGTGAGACATCGGGTAGGCTCTTTTTCCTGGGTCCTGGCAAGAGGCCCTCCAACACTTCTTTTTTTTTTTTTTTGTCAATTAAATAATCATTGACTATTCTCAATGATTGTTGTTGAAAACACATAGTAATAAACATACATCCATTTATGAAATTGCATATGAACAATAAAAACATTACAGAGTTATGGACAGATTGGTAGGAAATTATCAATGGCTGCTGTAATACATGTGGGTATCTTCAAAGTGGTTTCTCAAGAAAACAAAGATATGCAAGAAAGATCTAACAAGTAGTTACAGCCCAAAGGTTGTGAAAAATAGCAGATTACCTCCTCATCAGTGACTCTTTTCGCTGAGATGTGATGGCTGAAAGGAAGGCCAGGACTGAAAAGAAGGACCAAGAGACTAGCACCAGTGTCCAGCAATAGGCTCTTTACTTTTTCCTCTATAGTCATGATTACACGGGGCTCCTCCTTGAAGATAACGGTCTGGCCAGAGGGAGAAGGCAGAGTATGCCCTGGGCCCCTTCATTCCTGTTGGACCAGCTGGTAGGAGGGGTCTGAGCTCTGGGGCCTTCGCTTCAGAGGGCAGTCCGATCTCTAGTGGTCACCTTTACAGTCAGGGCATGGCCCAGGGAGCTTCTTCCTCCAACACTTCTAATTCCCAAGTGATAAGAGGAGGCCACCAGACATGCTGTGGTCACACAGAGGCCACCAGACACCCTGGAGACATACTAGGACCACCAGACACCTGCAGTCACACCAGGTTCACCAGACACCCTGCAGTCACACCAAGGCCACCAGACACCTGTGGACATACCAGGACCACCAGACACCCTACATTCATAGCAGGGCCACCAGATACCCACGGGGCTCCCTGTTGTCCCATGAGGGCACAGAGTGTGGATGTTTTTGTGTTGGGCTTATTGTGTCTCGCCCATCCAGGGACCCTGGGGTAATGATGAAAACCCCTTTTTGTCCCCACATGCCGTGTTTGGTGGAGGAGCTTGCCCAGGCCGGTGCAGTAGTCACTCTGGTTTCCAGAGTGACAAGTACCCTGCTGTGGCTCTGGCCTTCCTGCAGCCCCATCACCAGGGGGTGGCAGGCACCTGTTCCTGCTTCTGCCACCTGGCCTGTGGGTGGAAGAGCCCACTGGCAGTGATCATGGCTTCTCCTCCTCCAAGCTGGATCCTTGTTGCCATACCATGGTGTGCTGGAGGCTCCCTGGTGTTTGACTCCCTTAGCACCCACTTTTGTCATCCCTTTTGTCATGACCCAGGAGGGACTATGCCACCAGGCTAACACTGGGCTTGCAGCCTGCAGAATCACAAGCCCTGTGAATTTTTTTTCCTTATAAGTCTGCAAGCCTTGGGGATTCTATTACAGCAGCAGAAAGCGACCTGGAGCAGTGCCTGGCTCTCTAAAGTCTATGCTGTCTCAGTGAGCTCTGGTGAAGTGCAACTTGCACCAGGTCTCCTGTCCCTGCACTGTGTCTGGACACCCCCCTCACCCCAGCTGGGTGGCCATACCATGTGTGGAGTCTGGCAACCTATTGGGTTTCACACCTCAAAATTCTGCAGTTTTACCTTTCACTGATCATGACTGAAAAGCTGCTACCTGCCGCAACTCTGTGACCCCACGCTCTGGAATGCCTCTGTTTCCCTTTATTCTTGCTGACAGGTTCTCATCTGAACCCATGATGCCAAAGCCATTTGCTCTCTGGCATCTTCGTGAGAGCCAAAGCCTTTCAGAGTCTCTCAGGGATGGCCCAAGGTGCCCCAGCATAGCCACTGTCCTGCCTGAGCCATTACAGGCTTTTTGCAGCCATTCGAGGAGCTGGGTGGTGCATGCACCACACTCTGCAGATCTCACCACTTTGGGGCAGCATCTGCTCCTGCTGAGTGGCCTGTGGTGGCTGGAGCCACATCACTCTTCCTCAGCAGCCACTTGGGGACCCCACACCCAATGTGGCTCCCATGCCTAGTGAATCAGGGACAGGGATGAGGTGAGGCAGAGACAGAGAAGTGTGAGCCATTGCTTATGTCCACTCCTCGTCCTGGCAGGCACAGAAGTTGCCTTGCTGCAAGATCTGGGAAGGAAAGATTCTGGGAAAAAAAAAGGAGTCCAAGGGCATCTGGCACCCTGGGCAGGTCTCTCTACGCCACTTCCTTGGTGAGAGACACCATGGGCTGGTGTAGCTTAGAGGTAAGAGGCTGCAGTTAGCAAAAAGCCTTCAGTTCATTCCCAGCATGAGAGAGAAAGAGAGACAGAGACAGAGACAGAGACAGAGAGATAGACAGAAAGAGTGAGAGACAAAGGGACAGAGAGAAAGGGCATGGAGACTTGTTTTTTTTTTTTTTTTTCTTAAATGCTAACCCATGAAATTTTGGGACCTGAAATTTTTGAAAATGAAGAGCTACCTTTCTATGCCTTTGATTTATTAAAAAAACTCTGGTTTGCTAAGCCAGCTAGAACTCCATAGTGAGACCCAGTGTCTAAGTAAATAAAAATAAGTAAGTAAGTAAGTAGACAAAACCTATGTGGGTCTCTGTGCAGTTGGAGATATCTGTGAGTTCCTGTACCTACTCCTGGTCAGTCTGTCCCTTTGGTTACAGATCTGTTCTCAGAATGCCACGAGGAGAGTCTCCCTCTACTCCTCAGGCTCTGTACCAATACCTCTGCTGGGGGTGCTTTCAGAGGATGCTAAGGTGAGCACCTGGCACTGCATGTGGATAGCTCTTGGGTCATGAGGTTGTGGGGTAGGATGGGGGTCTGGGCCTCCCAGGCTCTGTTCCCTGTGAAGGCAGACCCAGTTAAGGTTCAAGAAAGGACAGATGTTGGGTGGAAGTTGGGTCCCTGGGGACCCTTGGGGTCAGTGTCCAGAGACCCATTCAATGGACACAATGTTGCTCCCTTTAAAACATGGCGATGGAAAGGAGCACAGGGCTCACTGTTAAATGTCACATTATCCACCTTTTTAAAAGGGAGAAGGTAGCAGGTGAGGTTTACTTTAATATCTACTTTATTTATTTAAGATGTCCATGTATTGTGTCAGTATGTAATCTACAAAGACATTGATGAAATACATTTTTACAAAAAAATTCTTTCCTTTTCCTTACAAAGTCTTCAATATTCAGTGTGTGTGTAGGAGACTGTGACTGACCCCCATTGTATATTAGTAGCC
>NW_004955476.1:11677669-11678966 GCF_000276665.1 Chinchilla lanigera
CTAGAGGAAAAACCCAAGCCTTGTGATTTAGAGGGAGCCAAACCCAAAAATAAGATATATCCTGTTTTACAAAGCTCTTCGGGGGCCATTGTAAATGATGATAATACTAATGGGGATGACTTAGCAGAAGAGGCTGCCAGATATCATAATCCCGATTGGTTAACTAATACCCCGCGCCCTCCACCATACTGCAACAATCCTGCTGCTCCTCCCATGGATTGTCTGGCTTTTGATCCCAGAAAGGAACTTAGGGACAAAATTGAGCTGTTAAAGGAACAAATAGAATTAGAAAAGGAACATCAAGACTTGATAGCCCAGCTAGAAAGCTTAAAAATAGATAAATCTAAGTTTAATAATGAAACCAGATTCAGAACACCTCTCAGACAACAGCCACCCATGAGGAGCCTAAGCTCCAAGTGTGTTCCTCTCTTTGACTCAGCTCCTCGGTTAGATGAACTGGAGGTATTTCCGGTAACCGAGACGACAGACGACAGACGCCCAAGGTCAGGTCTTTTGTAATCATACTGGTTTCGATTTCAAAGTACTGAAAGAGTTAAAAGCAGCGGTGGCTCAATATGGAGCCACGGTCCCCTATACTACTGCTATTTTGGACTCTATAGCTGACCAGTGGCTCACACTAATAGACTGGCAGACATTAGCTAGAGCAACCCTCTCTGGGGGGGATTACCTTTTGCGGAAATCAGAATATATAGAAAACTGTAGATACTGCCAGATGCAATGCACAGGCTGGCAATGGATGGAATTTTGATATGTTAGTGGGAGAAGGTCCTCATGCAGACAATCCCGACCAAATGCGGTTTGATGCAGGACTTTTTGTTCAAATTCAAACAGCAGCCACCAGGGCCTGGAAAAAGCTCCCCACAAAGGGGGAGACAAGTTCCGCTCTTACAGGCATTAAGCAAGGGCCTGAGGAACCTTTTGCAGACTTTGTTCACCGCCTGCTTATTGCGGCTAGCAGAATTTTCGGCAACGCCGATGCAGGTACAGATTTTGTCAAACAGCTAGCTTTTGAAAATGCTAATGCTGCATGCCGGGCTGCAATCAGACCTCACAAGAAAAAAACAGACTTAACAGGATAGATACATACGTCTTTGTTCTGACATTGGGCCCTCTTATCAGCAGGGACTTGCCATGGCCGCCGCCCTACAGGGATTCACAGTTAAACAATTTTTATCTCAGAAAAAGTGTTTTACTTGTGGAAAAACTGGCCACTTTGCCAAAAATTGTTCAAAGGACTCCAATGCCAGCACAAAGCCAAAAATGCCAGGATTGTGCC
>NW_004955476.1:11681001-11682970 GCF_000276665.1 Chinchilla lanigera
GCCCTTGATGTGGGTTCATTTGTCAGTTACACCCAAAAAGGTCATAGAGCCTTACTATCAAGCCATAGCTGACCTTATAATTCTTGGCAGAAGTCAAGGAAAGTGTTACTTTGGTAAAGAACCAGATGTTATTATACTGCCTTATACCCAAGAACAGATTGACTGGCTTATGCAGACAACTGACTTCTGGCCCATTGCCCTTACTTCCTACACAGGACTTATAGATAATCATTACCCTTCAAATAAGCTTATTGAGTTTGCCAACAGACATGCATTTGTTTTCCCCACAGTCACGACAATGAAACCGTTAAAGGACGCATTGTCGGTTTTCACTGACGGCTCCTCATCAGGTATGGCCGCCTATGTTTACCAGGATAGAACAGTAGCTTTTCAGACAAACAGTACATCGGCCCAACTGACTGAACTACACGCTGTCGCTGCAGTTCTCTCTGCCTTCCCTACTAAACCCCTCAACATATATACAGACAGCGCATATATTGCACAGTCTATACCCCTATTAGAAACAGCAGGCCAAATCAAAAGTGTCTCTGATACTGGAAGGCTATTTAAACAGATACAAAAGCTTATTAATGAAAGAACTCACCAATTTTTTATAGGGCACCTTCATGCTCACTCTGGGCTACCAGGACCCCTGACTGAAGGTAACCAAAAAGCAGATTTGGCCACTCGAACACAATCCACTCTCTATGCATTGGCCAATGTTAATTCCAGTGGCTCTGATGAAGGCATCACCAGGGCACAAAATAGCCGTCAGCTTCATCACCTCAATGCCCAAACCCTTCGGCTTGCACGTAAAATCACCAGAGAGCAGGCCAGACAAATAGTCAAAAATTGTCCCTCCTGTGCCATACACCTCCCAACTCCCCATCTTGGAGTTAATCCTAGAGGATTGATCCCCAACGCATTATGGCAAATGGATGTCACCCATATTCCTGAGTTCGGTAATCTAAAATATGCTCATGTGATTGTGGATACCTTTAGTGGCTTCATTTTCGCCTCCCTCCAAACTAGTGAAGCCACCAAACATGTAATCAGGCACATGCTCACTGCCTTGTCCGTCTTAGGGTGCCCACAACAACTAACAACTGATAATGGCCCAGGCTACACTTAGCTCTGCTTTCGCTCATTTCTGTCAACACCTCAACATTCAGCATATAACAGGTATACCCTATAACCCTCAAGGTCAAGGTATAGTTGAAAGAGCCCATCTGTTCTTGAAACTCACAATTGATAAAATAAAAAAGGGGGAATGGTACCCTATCAAGGGGTCACCTAGAAATATTGTATCTCACTCCTTATTTATCCTTAACTTTTTAAATTTAGACAGTAGCGGACAGTCAGCCGCCACTCGTTTTTGGCATACTGAAACTCAAAAACAATATGCCTCAGTATTATGGAAAGACCCTTTGACTAATTCATGGCACGGTCCAGACCCGGTACTCATCTGGGGTCGGGGATCAGTATGCATTTATTCCAAAAAAATGAAATCTGCAAGATGGCTACCAGAGCGATTGGGTAAGCAAATAGATCAAGTCCAAAAAATAGAGGATGATATCACTGATGACTCCAGGGACAAAAAGGATCCCTGAGAGAAATTTCTTGTTTCTCTTTCAGATAATGGGATCAAGGATCTAGATCATACTACTGGGACTAATGACGATGATACTGATGACTTCGTATGGCGGTTTTGGATCCCTTCCTAATAGGGAAGAACTCCTGAAGCTCCATGCTCAGGAACGCTGCTGCTTCTATGCAATCAAGGAGCGTCTGGAATGAGATCTTGCCTTACCTCCTCCCCCTGTTTGGGCCTTTGCTTGGGCTGCTGATTTTGCTTTCGTTAGCCCCTTTTCTCTTTAACAAATTGATGACTTTTGTTAAACAACAGGTGGATGCTATAAATATACAACCCATACAGGTCTATTATCACAGGCTTGAGATGGCTGATAGA
>NW_004955476.1:11683577-11711314 GCF_000276665.1 Chinchilla lanigera
AGACTTGATCAGAGCACTGTCTTGTCTCCATTCTTCGTGTCTCTTGTCCCTTTATAATCCCCACTCCCCCTCTAGGGTTCTCGTTGACTGTACCTGAGGGCCGAGACATGTGTGTTTCTTATAAGCAGCACTTGGTGGTTGGAATTGGCTGTGTCCCCAATGCCCCAAGGTAACCCAGGTCACCATGGTGGCCTTGGAGCAGGGCCAGGGGCACAGGAACCAGCAGGCCCCATGTCCCGGAGGCCTTGCCCAGCTCTGCAGGGTGCAAGGGGCATGATCCTGGGGCTGATGAGAGCAGAGCGGGATGGGGAGCCCAGGGTGGGGCAGGGTAGGGCAAGGTGGTGAGGTATTGCTAGGAAGTGGCTGGTCTTGTAGTAGAAGATGCCCCCCGACCCCACAGCCAGTTTTCTTCAGTTTGTTACTTTCCATTGCAGTTCCTGTTACTTTGTTTCTTAGAAATGGCTGGTCACTGTGATGCACATTGTACATACCAGTCCCCAGTTGACAAGCCATTCTGCCTCTGCACTTCCTGCTTGCTTATCCCATATGAGTCCTAGACCACCAGAGATCAGGGCCTGATACTCTGGGAATGATCCTGATCAGTGCCCTTCAATGTAAATAAATCTACCTCCACATCTTGGGTGTCATTTTGGTGTGTCTGCTTGCTGTTGCAGTCCTTGGCTGCTCCGGGGAACAGACCAGTGCAAGCCATCTTAGGAACTCCTGACCGCAGGTAACTCCCCTCGATTTCCCCATTGCTGAGGTGCGCCAGGCAGGAAGAGGAAAAGACTGCAATGCAGGAAGGCCTTCACAATGGTGCATTGCACCTTCCAGGCACATGAGTGTAGTCTTGACTTGGGACCCCTCCCTTCTTCCCCAAGACACCAGGGTCTTTCCTTTCTTTTGGCAACTGGGACTGAACTAGAGCCTCCACACTGAGCTCCATCCCAGCCCTTTCTTAATATTTTAATTTTGAGACAGGGTCTTGACAAGTTGCAAAGTTGCCCAGGCTTCAAATGGAAATCCTGCTGCCAAGCCTCCCCTCATGCTGGGACACAGGGCTGTACTCCCATGCTGGGCTCCTAAGGCCTTCTGAAAATGATGAGGGATGGGAACCAGAGGTAGGGTCGACAGATACACTGTCCTTGGGCTCTGAAGCTGCTGCCACAAACTTGCAGCACCCCTACTCCCAACACCACCCCTCCCCAAACACTGAGCACGAAGTCCCTGTCCCTTGGGCCTGGAAGGCACCAAGGGGCAGGCAGCAAGGCCCCTGGGCCTGGGACTGCCATAGGAGCCGTGTCCCCAGACGCCACCTACAGCAGGGCTTCAGCCCAGAGGAGGGTAATGGGCGTCAGCAAAGGGCCCCTGATGGGAATGGTGGACTTCAGGGCTCCCTGGGGCGCAGGAGGGGAGGTCTTGTTAGGTGACTGGCTGGGGCCTGGGACAGGGACAATGAAGTCCTGCTGCTGTTGGCCTGGGCTGAGGAGATAGCCAGGCATGGGAAAGTCCCCTGAGACCTCTGCACCCAACCGGGAGGGGTCAGCTGACCCAAGTCCTGGCCTGGGTCCTAGACAGGAAGCCCCCTGACCCTCCACCCTCCTTTCCTCCCTGCCATGGTGTAATTGCCACTCAGTAATCTGTTACTCCATCTTTACTCCACAGACGGCTCACTGATTAACAAATACTAGGAAGCAGAAACATCTCAGAAAGCAGAACTCCATGTCCAGGAAGAGAAGACCTCCCCCAAAGGCCAGAACCTCCTACTCCCACCCGCTGCATCCAGGTCTGCCTCACAAAAGGTTAATCAGTGATGAGAATCTACTTACCAGACCTTGTTCATTTGCAAAATTAGCTTCACTGAACACAGAAGATGGATGGGGAGAAGCCCATGTCAGGTCCGGCGAGATCCATTGTGATTAACATGCCTGGTGAGAACTTGACACGTGACTATGTCATCTGGTCCCTGTTCAACGCAATTTTCATCAACCCGTGCTGCCTGGGCATTGCAGCTTATGCCTACTCTGTGATGGTGGGTGTGATGGGTGTGATGCTGTGAGAAGGTGCTGTGGGCTCCAGGTCAGAGACAGCAACTGGGCAAGTGTGCTTGTGTGTGTGCATGTGTGTGCAAGGCCTGTGCATACCCTGGGCTGTTTGTGGTGTGCACATCCCCTTGTGTGTGTATGTGCAAGATCTATGTGGGCACTTGGCTGTGTGTGGTGCGCAGGGCATCTTGTGTGCATCTGTGTGTTGAGGAATCTCCCAGAGCAGGCATGAGGTGAGCTCCCTGGACATTCTGGGGTCACACTTGGTCCCCACCCAGAGGAATTCTCCCACTGCCCACACCAGAAACACCCCGTCCACACTGCAGACGGTGGCCCCCAGGCTGTCTGGCAGCTGCAAAAGGACTCACAGGGGACTTTGTCCCTGGGGTGAGTGGCCAGCCCTGGGGCCACCTACACAGTCTGAGTGTGAGGGGGATGTCCTCCACCTGAGTGAGGGCAGGGGCACCCTGGCTGGGCAGGGCGGGCCTGGAACCCCCAAGTCAGCACCCTGTCTCTGCCCTGACCCAGTCAGACAGGGCCCTCACTCTCTGGTCTCCCCCAGTCTAGGGACAGGAAGATGGTGGGCGATGTGATTGGGGCCCAGAGCTACGCCTCCACCGCCAAGTGCCTGAACGTCAGCGCCCTGGTCTTAAGCATCATCCTGAGCATTGTCTTCATCATTTTATATGCCACAGTCTTCACAGCACTCAACCAAAGAGTCTACTAGATGAAAAAGGATTCTCAGGGCCACTAGTCCTGTGGTTTCTGTCCCTCCACAGCTGCCCTGGCCCTGGGCTGGGCCCTGCCCTGCACCCCACACCCTGACCAGCTGTCTGTAATTGAGATCAATAAAGTGTGCATGTTCCTACTATGTTGTGTCATTTCCTGGGGAGGGGACATGGCTCACTGTCCCCATCTTGGTCCTGAAATGAACCCACCCTCTGTGCAGTATCTGGGTAGAGCAGGGCAGGTCTTCAGTTGAAGGTCTCTGTGGCCATGGGGAGCAGCACACCTGGGATCTGCTGGGTCCTCCTCGGGTGCTGGCTTGTTCAGCAGGGAGGTGCTGAGGTCCACCCCCGCCTGGTCCCAGGACCCCATCATCCAATCAAGGTCTAGACCTCAGACTCAGGGAGTTCACAGGCTAGGGCCACCACCTCCTCAAGGGAGCAGAGACCTCCAACCCAGCAGTGCTGTGGCCCCAGCCTCTGTACTGGCTCCATGTGGGCCTCTCAGGGCCCTGGACTGCGGGACTCCTGTCTGCCAGGACCTGGGTGGGGCTGAGGTGTTCGTGCTTCTACTCCTGTGGCCATCCCAGATGGCAGCAGTGGCTCCCCCTCCTCTCCCACAGCAGACCTCTGATTCTAGGAGCCCTGTGGATGCACAGGACACCTGCCGCTGCCTGGGGTCACCCGTGGGCGGGACTTGGACTCCAACTGCCTGGCCTCCCTGAGAGTGTCCTGACAGGAAGGATGCCCTTCCTGCCCTCTCCCCAGGTGGGGCTGGCACAGCAGCGGGGTGTGGGGAGGAACACAGCCATGGTGCTGGCGGGGAGGAGAGGACTTGGCCAACCTCTGACACTCCCATCCACATCCCTGAGACTCAGCCCTGTCTCTGCTTGTGGTCACAGCTCCCACATGTCCACCTCCCCACAGGGAACCCTGCAGTGTGTAGGTCTCCAGAAGCCCTGTTCCCCTGTCCCACAGGGTGTCCTTCCTGAGTCTCAGCCTCTGGAGCCACCCCAAGCCTCATCCCTCGGAGTGGGCCTCGGCCTCCTGCCTGCATCTCTGGGACTCTTGGCCATGTCCTGCTGCTCTTTGCTTCCTAAACCAGTTGCAAAGTTCAGTGTATCTGAGGTTCCCTAGGCAGAGTGGCCCCTTCATGCTGTGGATGTGCAGGTGGGACTCCAGGGCCTTCCAGCGGGGTGAGGGCCAGCTTCCAGGAAGGCTGGGGTCTCCTCTGTGGGTGCAGAGTTGGGGCCCCTGGTTCAGGATGACAAGCTCCCCTCCTCGTGTCGGGACCCCGGACTTGGCCTCTACCTCTGACTTGACAGAGCAGATGTTTGGGTCAGCTTTGTGTTGCTGGCACAAAATACCTGACATGCATAACTTGAAGGAGAAAGGGTTTGTTTTGCTGGCAGTTTCTGAGTTTTGAGCCCAGGCTGCCAGACATGGAGTGGAGGACAGATGCTCAGCTTTGGCACCTGGGGAGCGGAGTGCAAGATTAAAGCTCCAGAGAACCAGGGTCAGGGGCCACATGGGACCCCCCAGGTCATGCCCCATGGCCACCTGAGATATGCAGAAGTGTGCTGTACTAACTCCAAGGTGACTCTCAAGCCAACCAAGCTGCCAGTCACCAGGAGCTGTCACAGTAGGCACAGCCTGAGCACTGACACCCTTCTGGGTAAGGCCCTGTCCTCCTTTACCAGGCAGCAGGAGCAGCCCTGCCCGGTCACCTATGCCTCCCAGGCTGGGGAACTCTCCATGGTCTCTTCAGGTGGGAAGATGGGAATCCTAGCTGCTCAGTTAGGAGAGTGCCCTCCTTGGCAGCCCACACCCAGGAGAGGCCAGACTATGGTCAGCTGCATAACAGTGGGTCCTCCTGTGTTCCTAGTGTTCATGACCAGTTCAAATCCAACCTAGACACCTCATGGCCCCTGGCCATCTGTTCTCCTAGGACTCCTTGCTACCAAAGCAGAGAGATACTATGTGCTCTTGTGTGCTTCTTGGGAAGGACTAGGACTGGCTTCTTCCCCTGGCCTGTCCTGTTCACCTGCCCAGCAGCACCCACTACCCTAACGACTCCCAACTCATGCCCATTCCCTGGTCATGCCAGCCTCATGGTCCTGGTGTGTCCTGGCTATGCGCAAATATATCCAGGTCTCATTATGCAACCCAGAGTTCAGCACTCAGCGTATACAATCTGGTCAGCGTCCCTGCCCTCCCCATGCCATAGACCTCCCCTTGACATTTGTAGAAACAGGAAATCACAGCTTCTTTGCTGGCTCTGCAGGACAGTCTCCATTCCTGTAGGATGTGAGTTCCATGTCTGGCCAATGTGACCACTCAGGGTCTTTCCCTTCAACTTGCCAGCAGAGGGGCACTAATGTGCTCTCTGAGGCCTGGAGTAGTCCCAGTGAGCTTGTCATGTCCATGGAACTCAGACCAGGTGGGTCACACTGGGCTTGTCTTTGCCAGCCTTCTCCTCAGGTTCACATAGAACACTGAGGACAGTATACTGTCCTGTACATCCACTGACCACAGATGGACTCCACATTGCCCACCGACCCAGGAACTAAGATTCCACAAGGTTCAAGGGAGCAGGGGCCTGGGTGGGTTTCCTGGAGGTGGATCTGGGACAAAGTAAGAGATGCCAGGACCAGCCCCTGGCCTGAGGTACCAGGCAGGTGGACTCCTCAGTGGCTCTACATAACCATTGTTGCCAGATGGATGGAGGCACCAACACCAAGTGCCCAAATCCTTTGTGGACAGGGACAGATCTTCCCCCAGGAAGGCCAGCTGAGGAGTCATTCTTCAGGCTACAGGGTCTGTGTACAGTCAATGGAACACAAGCCTGACCTCTGGTTTCAGTTTTCCCTGAGACAATGGTGAGCATACTAGCCACTCTTGGGAGAGTAGACAATGTCACAAGCACAGCGGAGGCAGGATCTTGGATGCAGCCAGAGCTGGATGGGCTGGGAAGTTATAAAGCCTGGCTCCCGGAATGGCTCCAGGAATACAAAAGCCAGCGTAGATCCCCATGACCAGGACTGCCCACAGTAAGCCAGAGTGGACAGTATTGGCCTGTGACCAGGCAGTGCTCCTCACAGTGTGTCCTAGGATCAGGAAATAATGAAAGGGGACCCGGGACTTAGGTGCACTGCCTCTCACAGCAGGCACCCTAGACCTCCAAACTGAGGACCTGCCCTGCTCCCCCCAGATAGTGCACAGAGGGTGGGTTCATTTCAGGACCAAGATGGGGACAGTGAGCCATGTCCCCTCCCCAGGAAATGACACAACACAGTAGGCACATGCACACTTTATTGATCCCAATTACGGACAGCTGGTCAGGGTGTGGGGTGCAGGGCAGGGCCCAGCCCAGGGCCAGGGCAGTTGTGGAGGGACAGAAACCGCAGGACTAGTGGCCCTGAGAGTCATATATCGCCTTGGACAACTGCACGGAGGTGAAGGAAAACACAATGATGAGGCTGATGGTCAGAGCGATGCTTAAGACCAGGGCGCTGACGTTCAGGCACTTGGCGGTGGAGGCGTAGCTCTGGGCCCCGATCACATCGCCCACCATCTTTCTGTCCCTAGACTGGGGGAGACCAGAGAGTAAGGGCCCTGTCTGACTGGGTCAGGGCAGAGACAGGGTGCTGACTTGGGGGTTCCAGGCCCGCCCTGCCCAGCCAGGGTGCCCCTGCCCTCACTCAGGTGGAGGACATCCCCCTCACACTCAGACTGTGTAGGTGGCCCCAGGGCTGGCCACTCACCCCAGGGGAAAAGTCCCCTGTGAGTCCCTTTGCAGCTGCCAGACAGCCTGGGGGCCACCGCCTGCAGTGTGGACGGGGTGTTTCTGGTGTGGGCAGTGGGGAGAATTCCTCTGGGTGGGCAGAGACCAAGTGTGACCCCAGAATGCCCAGGGAGCTCACCTCATGCCTGCCCTGGGAGATTCCTCAACACACGCACATGTACCCAGGGCGCCCTGCACACCACACACAGCCAAGTGCCCATACATGTCTTGCAAACACACACACACACACACACACACACACACACACACACACACACACTGACACACAGATTCTGTTCAGGCAGGTGAATCTGAACCTCACAGCACCTTCCCAGAGCATCACACCCAGGCACTCACCTTTATGGAGTAGGCAAAGGCTATGAAGCCCAGGCAGCATGTGTTCATGAAGATCGTGTTGAAGAGGGACCAGACCACGTGGTCAGGCACAGCAATGTCACTGCGGATGTTGATCACAGTGGAGGTTGCGGGAACTGGGCCCTGGGTGCCCCCCAGAATGGCCACTTCATGCTCCTCCTGGGTCTTTTCATAGTTTGGAGGGAGGCCGACAGCCTGAGAGAAGACAGTCTGGGTTGTGTGGCTCATTGCGCTGATGCAGGACACGCTGAGAGTCTGGACAGTGGGCTCTTCTTTGTGACCAGCTCTGCTGTGCAGTTTTGATTTCTCACAAGTTTCTTTTTCCTGCCCATAGGCAAGTTAGGGATTGGCAGGGTACTGAGTGGGTGGAACTAATTCCTGAGGATCAGATTTCTCTAGGGCAAAGAGACAGGGAGGGTGGTGGGTCGGGGGGCTTTCTGTCCAGGACCCAAGCCAGGACTTGTGTCAACTGACCCTCCCTGTTGGGCGCGGGGCCCTTCGGGGAGTTTTCCAGGCCTGGCTGTCTCCTCAGCCCAGGCCAATAGTTACAAGAGCTCAGTGACCCTGTCCAGGGCCAGTGTCAGTTCCTATC
This sequence comes from Chinchilla lanigera, assembly GCF_000276665.1. Lineage (NCBI taxonomy): Eukaryota > Metazoa > Chordata > Mammalia > Rodentia > Chinchillidae > Chinchilla > Chinchilla lanigera. The sequence goes on from NW_004955476.1 coordinate 11,691,099, forward strand.
AAGTCTCCTTTTTGGTCCCCTAGGAAGTCCTGAAATCTACATTTCCCCTGAGGGTCCCCTCTGCTGGTACCCATTGCCCTTCCCTGTGCTGAGGTTGAATTTGGTTTTGGAAACTGGCTCCTCATGCAGCCCTTTACCCAGGGTTATGACACCTTCCTCTGTGTCTTACTGGGTCCATGTTCATCCCGCTTAAATCTGAAAGTGTTCCTCTGACTGCCTGCCCCCCCTTCTGGCCCCTCCTCAGGCCCTGTCCCCCAGCCTAGACTGCCTGCTGCCTTGCAGATATCACTGAATGTCTTTTCAATACATATTTTCCCAACTGACTCAGCATTGGACCTTCCCTCCCACTGCTGGAAGTTTTAGTTTTGTCGGATTAACCCCTATGTGGCAAGACGACAGAGAGCAACTGGTGAACACAGACAAATCTTTGTAGACCTCAATGTGTGCAGTGGAGGGAAGGAAGGGGGCCAGGGAGGGACACTGGAGGGCACAGTTGTTGTGACCTGGGCTTTGTCTGCAGGGTAGTGTCCTTGAGAAAGAGCTGCCCAGCCTGGAGAAAGGGACATGGGGCCCTCCAGGAGCAGCTCCCCTGCATGGAGCAAGGGCAGAGAGCCACCAGCAGGGATGCTTTGTCCTTCGGTGTAACAACACAAACAAGTTGGAGACTGGGGCACATTCCTGGCTGCTCTGTTGCAGTTGGGAGGAAGCTGTCTCACCAGCCCAGCTGCAGACAGGCAGGCAGGGTGTATCTTTGTGATGTACCAGTTGGCGCAGATGACCTTTAAACATAGAGGATGGTGCATGGCTCTCCCCCTCTGTTCCAGGTCAGGTGCAGGAGGTCCCAGAGTTCCAGGTGCCCCGGGGCCTCATGGACAGCAGAAGATCAAGTCTCAGCAGAAATATGCTGAAACACAGGATGTGCAAAAGAAGAAAAAGTTCACAAATGAAGGCTGCTGCCAATGCTCTCCTCAGGAATCACATGCCAGACCCCAGTGGCTCCACTTCTTGCAGAAGCAACTGATGCTCTGACCAAAAGTTGTTTCCAGATGAAGTCATGATACCTGTGACTCTTGCTGTCTCAGATCTTCGGTAACAAACCTGTAGTTACTTTTCTAACAAATGGTCCATCAGCAAAACTAAAGGGGCTACTCCTTTTTATGCTGTTGCTTTTGGGCTTCATGTAAAGACACTGTACAGTTGACTCCAATTTGGAAATCTAAGAATCAGTCCATTCTTGTTATAAACTTTTTTTTTTTGACAATTTCAATTATATTGGTGTCCATACTGTGTAAACTAACTCATTTAGTCAAGTAGTACTTTGATTTTACAATATCACAAGATATACATGGTTCCAGAAATTCAGTTCCGATTTTCCTCATTATTCACCTTGGAAAAAGCTAATGCCTTCATCAGCTAGAACTGGAGCACAATTTTTATCTCTTTCTCAGCTCAGCGGCAGGCTCATTAAACCAGAAAGGTTTCATCTACCGGGGTCATGCACTGTGCGGGCAGCCAATGACATGGGTGACAAATGGTATTGCTGGCTTTGTATATGGCAAGATTGTGTCAATGCTCCGTCATCCCCTGTGTTTGAAGTTGGGGTACTTAAACCTGCCACAAAAGCTGGCTGTAGTTGTCAGTCAGGGGTGCACTATGGACAGCTGATCTGGTCATAAAGGGACTAGCTAGTCAGTGAGCCCTTTGGAAGGGGTTAGGCTCTCAAGGATAAGCTGTGACCAAATAATCAGCAGGCCTGTTGTTTAATACAAACGCTGATGCAATAAATGTGTTCAGAACTTTTTTTTTTGTTTGTTTGTTTTTCCGATACTGGGAATCAAACTCACGAACTAGTACTTGCCAGGCAGGCGCTTTGCTGCTGAGCTAAATCCCCATCCAAAAGATACTCATACCCATGGTTTTGTTTTGTTTTGTTTTGTTTTGGTGCTGGGAATCAAACTCATGACCTCAGGCTTGCCAGGCAAGTGCTTATGCCGCTGAGCTATATTCCCCGCCCTTATGCAACAAATGTGAACTGGGAAAGATCTATCTTTCACAATTATACTGGATTCTTTGAAAACTGTTCATATTCTTTAATCTGAAATTGAAATATATTTTTTGAAAAAGCCTTTGGAATTATTATTCAGCCAATTTGATGAATGAATTTTCATACTAACAGGAAGATTGTGATGACTGCTAGCTGGGTAATTTCCAGAACATTCCTTTCCACTTTGTTTTTTAAGCAAATTGTTGATTTTTAGGAATTTGCTTGGATCTGACTCCTAAAACCATAGACTGTCTGTACTGGTGAGACTTCCATCTGTAGTAGGAAAGTGTTAAAATAGGCCAATTCACACATCCTTTTGGATTTAAGGATGAGGAAGTGGTTTCCTCCAGTTGGAAGGGGTGTATCCTGCTCAATAAGGGAAACCAATTTTAACATTCTTCTACTTTGCTTTTGTCAGCTACTAACTTGCTGTAACTCATTTAAATTTTAAAATGAATGGAACAGGAAGAACACCAAAATAGTTATTGGCAACTGCATAGGAACACATAACTGGTACTGTGGATTACAAAACACATTCCCTCCCCCTGTCCAACTTAACAAGACATTTGTTTTAAAACTGAATGTTCTGCCCTCCCATCTGTCTGTACTGTAAGTTTAAAATAAGATATTTGCAAGGAAAGCCTTCAGTGCTAGTAGTTTCTTAGCAACTCCTGTCCTTATTTTAAAATGCAGAACTTTTGTTTCATGTATTAATTTCCCAAATTTCAGACTCCATATCTGTTGTTTTTTAATATGTCAATTATCAGAATATTAGAATTTAACCTAATTTCTTGTGGATGTTACAAAGGTTCCGGTTAAATTATAATTTAAAAGTTTAAAAAAAAATTTTGACTCTGTTTTGGGCATACACGTGCTTATTTTTTGCAACACATCATTTAAAACCCATTCACAAAATTTAGTTTAATATTTTGGTTGTTTTACTGACTGTAAGTCACAGTAAAAGTTTTTTTATTTTTGTTGTTAGAGAGGGAACAGGAGAGAGAAAAGTATGGAGCAAACAGTGAATACAGCGTGGTGTGGTAGAACCTAATGCATAAATCACTAGTAGTTATATCTACTGGGAATTGGTGGGTACCCATTTAAAGTCCAAGTCTATGGCTTCAATGCATAAATACTGAAGAGGAGCAGAAACAGACAGTTACAGCCATAGTATTCAAGACTTAACACAAATCTCTCAGAAGCTGACAGAAATCTGCTGGTGGAAAAAAAACACTAAAAATCAGTAAGAAATAGGTGATCCGAAACAGTCAAACACAACTGATTCTATCAAATGCTGTATCTTTTTTTTGTTTTGTTTTTTTTTCCAGTACCGGGAATTGAACTCACAACCTTGCACTTGCCAGGCAGGCGCTGTGCCACTGAGCTAAATCCACAGCCCCCAAATGCTGTATCTTTTAACAGACATATGAATATATTTGTATGGCATTGAAATATGGATATATTTTGTATGACAACAATGTAAAATACATATAATGAATATATGATACATTTGAAGTCTTCTGGGGTGGTTGCAATTGTGCATTTGCTCAACATAAAGCAAATCTGACACTTTCAGTTTCTATATACCGTGGCGATTTCTACAGCGAGTGTGGAATTAAATCTTGAGTCAGTGATGGAAGATAGGAATAGGTAGATCAGTAAAGACAAGTCAGTCTGCAGCAAAATGTCCCTGGATACCCGTGAAAGAAGCAATCGGAACATATACTAGGGAAATTTGAGCTGCACATAAGTCACATGTGAACAGCAGGTAGATAAGTAGAATCAAAGGCTGAGGGGAGGATGCATCTCCTTATCAATGCGCATTGGGATTTAAGGGTCTGAACTAAATGATGTGGTCTGTATTTAGGCATCTCAACCACAACAAAAGGACTGTCACTGGAGATGGTGATCAGCCCAGACTGGGTCCTGTCGGTGTTGGGTGACAGTTCCAGCTCTTGGATTCTCTCATCGCATTTTTCACCGAGTGACTGCAGGGCAGGCTTTCAGCAGAGCTGACTGTTGCTGGGGTGAATGGCACCCTCAGTTAAGTGGGAAGAGCCCAGTAGTGCAATTGCAGTGAGGCCGAAAGTTGGTTTCTCTCTGTTTCTTAGGTTTGAGGCACATTTAAGGTGATAATTAATGAAGCTCTCTTCCAATTAACTGTACAATGCTGTTCCAGTTGAATGGGCCCAAAATAGTCCAGGTTCTTGTGATGAGGAATGACTTGCCAAGCGTTCCTAGTAGTAAGTAGTAAGTAGCTTTGTTTGCTAAAGATCATGGGCAGTAGCAGGAGCAGGGAGAAGGGCAAAAAAGAAAAGGAAGAGGCAGAGGAACTCCCAGTTGTAGGCAAAGCTGCTGCTGCAGCTGCTGGTGAAGTTCTCAGTGAAGGAGCTGGTGGTGGTGTGGACCGTGTGTGAACAGGAGCGCTGGGGCTGGCTCTGGGCTGCACTGGGCCCAGGGAGGAGGAGGAAGAGGAACCCTTGATGAGTACTAAAACTACTCAGCTTTCCAGGATTTAAAGGGTTAGACACCTCTAACTTCAGTGCGTCCCACCGTGGTCAGACAGCTCGGACTCCAGATGCTTCCCATTCTATCTCTCACTGGTGTTGGGACTAATGACCTGCCACCTCAGGCAACATGATCTCCTAAGCTTAAACATGGATAATTACCTGGGCGGTGCTGTGCCCACAGATGAATGAAGGAAGGGAGTGGTTTGCTCAGCTCCTCCTTTTCTAACTGTATCAATGTCACCTTCATGTGGCGGGGCTGTTTTTGAACCTGTATGGTCCCGACTGGAGGAAGCATGGCAGATGGGGCCCTCCCAGGCAACCATGCAGTGCACAAGTGTGCACCTGAGGCCCAGGAGGGTTCTCATCAGTCACTAGGTTCTGGATACTCGGATATGCAGGTGCCAGTCCTGGGTCTACCTTGTGTGGGTGTGAGATCCTTGTTTTGGAAGTTCAGAGAGCGTGGCTCAGAAAGCAGCCCTGTTGCCCTCCATGCAGGGTCTCTTCCTTCAGTGCCCCCACCATGTTCCCACTCCTGTTCACACCTCATGATGTGGGTCCCCTGGTATCCTCCCAGGGCTCATTCCCAGGGACCTACAGACCGACTGGGACCAAGCCCTCGGCAGATGAACCTGCCAAGTACAGTATTGTTAGTAACACAAAAGCCAAGCAGTGAAATGTCAGACTGGAGGAAATTGAGGCACAGTGGGTACAGCCAGTGTGATGGCCTGGGCAGATTTTCATGTACTCACATTAAAGCTATTGACAGCCTGATTGATTCAAATCAAAATCTTTATCCTTCCGGTAAGATGCAAGTTTTGAGAGAAAGTTGCAAGAAGCTGAATGGTGTAAAATGGAAGTGACATATACTGAAGTGTCAGCCAAGGAGAGAGTTAAGACCACAGCGCTGCACCAGAGTGGAGAACAGGCTGCAAGGCACCTCATCGAGGAGAAAACCCACACCTTACACAGCATGCCAAAGTGTGAGGTTACTGCAAAATGCCAGATTTAAAAACTGAAATCACGGGCTGGGGATTTAGCTCAGGGGCACAGCACCTGCCTGGCAAGTGTGAGGTTGTGAGTTCAATTCCCAGTACCAGAAAAAAAAAAAAAAAGAAAGAAATCACACCAAAGCACTTTACCCATAGAAAAATGAGGATAAGAATGACATCAAACACCACCCTCTCACTGTCACCGTGCCATATGAGGTGGAGAGGGGTGGAGGGAAACATGACACTGCTGGTCTGGACATGTTCTCCCGGAGGTGTGCATGGCAGAGGACAGAGGAGTGGGCTATGGGGATGAAGACACTAAACCTGCCTTGCTCCAGCACTGTCCTCTGGTCTCCTCTCTGCCCTCAGAGCTGGGCTGGGAAGCCAGCACATTTGTCCTCTGGGTTTTGCCATCCAGGGGGACGAGGTGTCTAGGGAAAGTAGTCGGTTGGAAAACACTACCTGGAACGGGAATATGTCTCTCTCTCTTGTGAGATTTGTCATAAAGAAGAAAGTCATCCCAGCTACTCGGGAGGGTGAGGTGGGAGGATTGCAAGTCTGAGGCCAGTCCAAGTGATTTAGGGAGACCCAGTCCCAAATAAAAAAAAAAAAAAGACTTGGGATGTAGCTCTGTGCTCCCTGGGTTCTGTCCCCAATACTTCAAGGAAAAAATGAAAAAGAAAAAAGTAGAAAAATGTAGACTCTTTTTGATCTTATCTCTTGTCTGAGCTCGTGTGACTGTGGAGAGCTCCCTGGTCTGACCTGGAAGGTGGAGCACAGAGGCACAAGAAGAACCAGGCCACAGCCACCTGTCCACACAGCACTATGTTCTTTGGGACTGTGTTTGTGTTGTCTCAACCTTTGTTGCTTTCTTTCTTAGGCTGTTTTGGGAATAAAAATGCTGGATGAAGTCTCTCTTTGGGCAAATACTCTTATAAGGGCCTAATCATTTATGGAAATACGGTATTTTGATTTTTTTTTGGTACCGGGAATTGAACTCAGGACCTTGCGCATGCCAGGCACTTATGCCACTGAGCTATATCCCTGGCATGATAGATGCTTTGAATTAAAAAAGAATACTGCACTTGAGAGAAATTATTAGAGACCTCTTACCCTAAACAATCATCTTACTGGTACTTACAGAAGAAGGTCTTGCAGATCCAAACAGGTGAATCAGGTTGCCCCAGCCAGAAGTAGGCTCAGCAATGTGTAGGGCTTTGGTATGACTGGGTATAGGGTGACAGTGGCATTATTGACTGCTGGAAGGTCCTGTACCTGCCAGTGACCATTCCCGCTGGGCTCCTTGACTGGTAGCAGAGGGGTATTCCAAGGAGACTGGTACTCTACCGGGATCCCTTCCTCCTTCAGTTGGTTGATGTGTTCTAGGATTCAGATCTATGCTTCCCTCCTTAGGTATGGCATATTGTCTCAGCCTGGCAGGCGTTGGTCCTGATTTGAGCTCCATCAGTATTAGGGCCCAATTTTTAGTCAGTTTGAGTAGGGACTTCTTTTTTATTTTAAAGAGAAAAAAATAAAACAAAATTTCAAAACAAGATAATAGGAGAGTAACAATTATTAATACATAGGGCATTGTTATCTTTAAGTTACTCAAAGTACAAGATATTGGCATTTAATTGTCCAAACAATATTAGCACAAACCTTTCTTTTCAATGAACTAAGAGAAATTAATAGTATAACAGTCTTAACTATCATATATGTATTTTTTTTTTGCTTTTGCCTTTCTTCTTTTCTTCATTCCCCCATCCCAATTTCTCTTTCCTTTTGAAATTTCTTCCCATTTTACAATATCTATTGTACATTTTGGATCTTATTTACTCTTTCAGCTTCTCACTCTAAGGAGACAATATGATGTTTACACATATGCATTTGATTTATTTCACTTATGAGTATGGTCTTTAGTTGCATCCATTTACCTATAAAAGTCTTCGGTTTATCCTTCTTTATGGCTGAGTAGTACCCCATTGTATAAAAAGACCACATCTTTTTTATCCATTCCTCAGTTGAGGAGCATTCGAGTTGTTTCCAAGATCTAGCTATGACAAATTGTGCTGCTATAAACATGGGTGCACATATATTGCTGTGGTACACGTTTTTAATTCTTCCGGGAAGATACCCAGAAGAGGACTAGCTGGGTCGAATGGGACCTCCAATCCTAGTTTTTTGAGGAATCTCTACACTGATTTCCACAGAGGTTGTACCAGTCTACACTCCACCAACAGTGGAGAAGGGTTCCTTTTTTCCTCATAGCCCCTCCAGCATTTGTTATTGGTTGGTTTCTTGATAATAACCCTTCTTTCCAGGGTGAGATAGAATCTCAGTGTTGTTTTAATTTGTGTCTCTCGAATGACCAGTGAAGTTGAACATTTTTTCATATATTTATTTTCTGTTTGTATTTCTTCATCTGAGAAGTGTGCATTCATCTCAGACGACCATTTTGGGTTGGGTTTTTAAATTTGGGAGGTCTGATTCTTTTGAGTTCTTTATATTTTCTCAATAGTAATTCTTTGTCTGAGGAACAGCTGGAAAACACTTTTTCCCACGTTGTGCGTTGTCTCTTCACTCTGTTGGTGGTTTCTGTTGCTGTGCAAAAGATTTTAATAAGATGAGATCCCAGTTGTTGATTTATTGTGATAGTTCTTGTGTGATCAGAGTTTTATTCATGAAGTCTTTACCTATACCAATGTCTTTAAGAGTTTCACTTATTCTATATTCCAGCAGATTTAATGTTTCTGTTTTAATATTTAGATCTTTGATCCATTTTGAATTTAGTTTAGTGCATGGTGAAATATATGAGTCCAGTATTAATCTTTGGCATGTGCAGAGCCAGTTTTTCCAGCACCATTTGTTAAAGAGGCTGTCTTTCTTCCAGTGAATGTGTTTGGCACCTTTGTCAAAGATGAAGTGGCTGAGTATGTCTGGAGTTGTTTCTGCATCTTCTAATCTGTTTCATTGATCTTTGGGTCTGTTTTTTGCCAGTGCCATGCTGTTTTTATTATCACAGTAGCTTTATAGTACAATTTCAAGTCAGGGATTGTGATGCCCACTGCCTTGCCTTTGTTGCCCAGAACTGCCTTTGCTATTCTAGGTCTCTTCTGGTTCCAAATAAATTTTAGGATTGTTTTCTCTAATTCTGCGAGATATGCTATTGGAATTTTGATCAGAATTGCATTAAACCTGTATAACAATTTTGGAGGTATGGCCATTTTCACTATGTTGGTTCTTCCAACCCAAGAGCAAGGGATAGCTTTCTATTTGCTGATATCTGCTTCAATATCATTTTTCAGAGTAATGTAGAGGTCTTTTACATCCTTCATTGGATTTATTCCTAGGTATTCCATTTTTTTAGATGCTATCATGAAAAGTGTGTTTTCCTTAATTTGTCTCTCAGTGAGTTTGTTATTCATATATGAGAAGGCTATTAATTTCTGAGCACTGACTTTGTATGCTACTGAATTTGTTCATTAAATCTAGCAATTCTTTTAGTGGACTTTTGGGGGTCTTCTATGTAGAGCATCATGTCATCTGCAAATAATGATAATTTAAGTTCTTTCTTTCCTATCATTATTCCTTTTATTTCTTTCTCTTGTCTAATTGCTCTGGCTAAAGTTTCCAGGGCTGGGGCTGGGGATTTAGCTCAGCGGCAAAGCACTTGCCTGGCAAGCGCAACGTCGTGAGTTCGGTTCCCGGTACCGGAGAAAAACCAAAAAAAAACCAAAAAAAAAAAAAAAAAAAAAAAAAAGTTTCCAGGGCTATGTTGAATAAGAATGGAGACAGTGGATATCCTTGTCTTGCTCCTGATTTTAGAGAGAAAACTTTGTTTTTGTCCATTTAGTATGATGTTAGATGTTGGTTTGTTATAGATGGCTTTTATCAGATTAAGATAAAGACCATCTATTCCAATTTTCTGTAGGGATTTTATCATGAATGGGTGCTGGATGTGTCAGTCAGGGTTTACTAGAGAAACTGATGTAACACAAGATATACAAATGTATAAGAAATGACAAGTTTGGCTTACGATGGTCACCACAGAGTCAGATGAGGAAGCGCACAGAGGGTGTCTGCATGCTGGAGACTGAAGAGCCCAGTCCAGGGTCTGGAGCTCACTGCAAGTCCATATCAGGGAGTTGATGAGTCTGTGACAGAATGCTGGAGAATCTACGACTAAAGTCAAAGAGTCTATGCCGGAAGGCTGAAGAGTCCCAGGCAGAAGCCAAAACCAGTCTGGAACAGGAGACAACAACCAAGCTGAAGGCAAAGATTTGAGCTCCTCTGAAGAATCAGCAATCAGTCGTTCCTCATTTCCCTTTTACTGTATGCAACCTACCCACCCGGAGTGGGGGGTGGTCCTTTACACCCACACCATCTCCATGCCTTCCTCTTGCACAGGCTTTGGATGAATACAAAATAAGGATCCTTGCTCCCTGCTGAGTTACTTAGTTAACCTTCTAAACTGCTCAAGTTGACACAATAAACAACATCCTAAAGCAGGAAGGGCATGCCCTTTTCATCCCAGGATGTAGAACTGCTGAGTTACTTAGTTAAGCTTCTAGACTCCTCAAGTTGACACAATGTATGAACCATAGCACTGGACTTTGTCAAAAGCTTTTTCTGCATCTACTGAGATGATCATGTGATTTTTGTCCTTGGCTCTCTGTTAATATGGTGTGTTACATTTATTGATTTGCGTATGTTGAACCATCCCTGCATCCCTGGGATAAATCCCACTTGGTCATGGTGTATACTGTGATCTTCTTGATGATTTGCTGCATTCTGTTTGCCAGTATCTTACTGAGGATTTTTGCATCTCTGTTCATTAGGGAGATTGGCCTGTAATTCTTTTTCTAAACTGGGTCTTTCTCCAGTTTTTGTATCAGGGTAATGGTTGCTTCCAAGAATGAATTTGGGAGTATTGCTTTCCTTTCAATTTCATTAAAGAGTTTGAGAAGTAGCGGTGTTAGGTGTTCTCCAAACTTCTTGTAGAATTCAGCAGTTAATCTGTCAGGGGCTGGACTTTTCTTTGTTGGTAGGTTTTTAATTACATCTTCAATTTCATTGATTGATATTGGTTTATTTCAGATTTTTATATCTTCTTGATTCAGCTTTGGTAATTCTTACATATCTAGGAATCTGTCCATTTCTTCTGCATTTTCCATCTTATTAGAATACAAGTTTTCGAAGTAGGTATAGATGAGCTTCTGGATTTCTGCAGGGTCCATTGTGATTTCACCCTTTTAATTCCTAATTACATGATTTGAATAATTTCTTTTTTGGATAAGGTTGGATAAGTGTTTGTTGATTTTATTTAATCTTTTGAAGAAGCAACTCTTTTTTTTTTATTTTAAGGATAAAAGGAGGGAAACATTAACAGACATACAACATTTTACAACATATCACAAGCACAATACAGACAATACAGAGTTACAAACAAAGTGGTAGGGAATTAACAATGGTGGTTGTATTACATATTGATATCTTCAAAGTGGGAAGAAGCAACTCTTTATCGATTCTTTGTATTTAGTCTTTATTCTTTAGTCTCCAATGGGCTAATTTCTGTCCTGGTCTTTATAATTCCCTCCCTTGCATGGGATTTAGGCTTAGCCTACTCTTCTTTTTCTAGACTTTTGAGGTTCACATTAAGTTATTTGTGCTTGCTCTGTTTTCCTGATATAGGTATTTGCTGCTATAAATTTCTCTCTTAGGACTGCTTTCATTGTGTCCCATAAGTTCCAGTATGTTGTATTGTCATTATCATTTAATTGTAGGAAGTAGTTTGTTCTTTAATTTCATCTGCGACCAATTGGTTGGTCAGGAGGGTGCTATTTAATTTCCATGTGTTTATGAGGTTATTGTGGTTTCTTTTTCCATTGATTTCCAATTTCACTGCAGTATGGTCTGATAATATGCATGGGACAATTTTGATTTCTTTGCATTTACTTAAGCACGTTCTATGAGCTAGTATATAATCTATGTTGGAGAATGCCCTCTGTGCAGCTGAGAAGAATGTGTATTCTGATGTTGTGGGGTGGAACACTCTGTAGACATCTACTAAATCCATTTGTTCAAAAGTTTGGTTCAGTTCTAATATTTCACTGTTGATTTTTTTGTGTAGTTGGTCTGTCTTTTTTGTGACTGTGGGGTATTGAGATCCCCCAATACAATTGTATTAGTGCTTATTTTATTTTTCATACCCATTAATATTTGTTTTATATAGTTGGGTACACTGGTATTTGTTGCATATATATTTATGATTGTTATTGCTTCCTCTTGGATTGTTCCATTTACAAGGATGTAGTGACCTTATTAATCTCTCTTAATCAATCTTGGCTTGAAATTCACTTTGTCTGAAAATAGAATAGCTACCCCTGCTTTTTTCTGGGTTCCTGTCGTATGGAGTACTATTTTCCATCCTTTGGCTTTCAGTCTGTGAGTTTCTTTTTGAATTAAATGTGTCTCCTCTTTGCAGCATAACGTTGGATCTTGCTTCTTGATCCATTGTGCCAGTCTGTTTCTTTTGATTGGTGAATTGAGACCATTAACATTGATGGTTATAACTGATATGTGTTGACTTATTCTTGTCATATTATTTTCCTGTTGTTGGCTGCTCCTCTTTTGTTTCCTTCCTTCTGTTTTTCTTTGCCTTGTGGATTCCTTCTGTTTGGGTTCATGGAGTTGTAGTCCTTGTTATTTCTTTCTAGAATATCCTTCAAAACATTATGGAGTGCTGATTTGGTGGTCATAAATTTCCTCAGATGTTCTTTGTCATGGAAGTATCTTATTTCTCCATCAGTTTTGAAAAATAGTTTTGCAGGGTACATCAACCTGGGTTGAAGGTTGTTTTCCTTTAGAACTTGAAATACTTCTCTCCAAGCTCTCCTTGATTTGATGCTTTGTGCTGAGAAGTCAGCTGTGATTCTGATGGGCTTTGCTTTACAGGTGATTTGTTTCTTTTCCATAACACCTTTTTTTTTGGTCTTTTTGAGACATGGTCTCACTATGCAGTTCAGGCTGGCCTTGAGCTCACTTTGTAGCCCACGCTGTCTTGAACTCACAATGATCCTCCTGCCTCAGCCTCCTGAGTGCTGGGATTACTGGCGTGTTCCACCATGCCCGGCTATGACATCTCTGTCTTTTTTTTTTTTTTTTTTTTTTTTGTCCTATTGGGCTATTCTGCTGGAGGACCTTGTTATGCTGGCTTTCCTGATGAACTTGGCTGTTCTCGTCAGAGGAAGAGCTCAGGACCTTGTTGTCACTGAGGATGGCTGTGGTTCATTTTGGGAGAGCTCTGGTCCTTCCCTTTGAGATCACTTACTGACTCTGGAGGAGAAGATGGTGCACTGATGAGTCTTCTGGAGAAGGTTGTGTTAGATTTCCTGATGGGAACTTGGCTATTCTCATCATTGGAGGAGCTTGGGACCTCACTGTCACTGAGGATGGCTGTGGTACTTTTCAGGGGTGCTCTGGTTCTTACTTTGAGCATACTTCCTGGCCCCAGTGCAGATCCCTTGGCCTGCTGACACAGGTCCTTCATCCCACTGGCATAGACTTTCTGGCTTCCACCACTGACCTTTGGGCCTTCCCACAACAAATCCATGAAACAGGCCTGCACGAGGCATTGTTATGGGCTCTTGGCCTCCAGTTCAACTTGTAGGGGGCATTGCTATGGGCTCTAGGTCTTCAGCTGGACTCATGCAGGACATTGCTGTGGGATCCAGGTCCTCAGCTAGATTCTTTTGTCTTCAGTGTGTGGACAGATTTCCTGCACTCTGTGTATATAATTCTTTGAGTGATTCATCATAAAATAATCTTATATAATATGTGTCCTGCATTGTAGTATTCTCCTTGCAAAACCCCAGACTACAACACTGGCTGTAGATTTTTTTGATCATGGCTAATTGGAGTTCTATATGCCTCCTTAACTGTATGCCAAATTCTTTTCTCTACCAGGGAAGTTTTCCCCCATGACACCTGTGAACAGTTTTTTTTAATATCACTTGTGCTATCTCCTGCTTTTTCATTGACTCTGATCAATCTTGTTATTCTTCTTTGCCTCATCTAGCAACTGCTGTATTGATTTCTCTTTCTCTATTCTCTATTCTTTCTTTGCATGATCACTAACCACAAGCCTGTCTCCTGTATCTGAGATCCTGCCCTCACATTGGCTTAATCTGGTGCAGATACTTTCAATGAATTTTTATTCTCCTGGATATCTGCTTGAAATCTGCCTTATGGATTCCATTTCTTTCCTATGCTGAGCATTGATAGCTTCCATAATTTTCTTAAGCTCCTCTATTTTTTTTCTGTATCTGCTGTAGAGTCACTGAGCAATGTTTTCATTATAGACACCATCTCTGCAGTTATCTGAGAAATTCTTTCTGATTTGATTTTTTCTAAAGCCTCAATTGCTTTGTTGCTACCAGTTCAGAGAGGTCACGTGGGTGGCTTTCAGAGTGTCCCACATCACTGCCCCCTGGGTTTGCCTTTGGTGAACTGCCCTATGGTGGGTTGCTTTATTGTTAGTATTTAGAACCCTTAGGAAATGACTACTTCTTTGAGTTATCTTCCAGGTGTATCTTTTTGGGTTTTGACTCTGTTGCAAGATCCTATCTTCTCAAGTTGTTGGGGATGAGAAATTGCTGCCTGTTTGGCCCAGTCCCTGTTCTTTGGCACTGTGCCACAATATTTTCTGTCACCCTTAGTCAATCTCAGTCTTGGAATATCAGAAAAAACAGTTGTTTAGAAAAATTATGTCACTTTTGACTATAGTAGTATCACCAGCAATGACAATAGAATCAAACATAGCCTAGAAAATGACAAACTGAGCTAACCATTAATTTGCCACCTTGAACCATATGAACTAGATTTGTGGTTATATAACAAAATCTAAAACAAACCAGAAAACTGTATGCAGTATGCAAGTCCTTGATATATCAATTTTGTCCTCATAGGTTAAAATTTAAAATGGGTTAGGGAGAAAATAGAGAAGTAGAAGAAGAGGAAGAGATTAGAGGGAAGGCTAGAGGACAAAAGTGGGTCACACTAACTTCAGGGAATTGGTGCTGAAGACTGGAGGGAAAGAGAGAAAGAAGAGATAAAAAAGAAGAACACAACAGAATCACAACCACAAACCACAAACAGGCTAGAAACCATGTTCATACTCATAGAAAAACAAGATCAAACAACGAAGGAGAAAAAAACCCCAGAAAACAAAAAAACAAAACCAGCACCATGACAACAAAATAACATGAGAGATAGGAAAAAAGAAAAAGAAAAAAAAGTCCATTTCCAAGTTTGTCTCTGCTATCACTGATAGATGACATATGGAGGCAGAGTCCTGCTCTGTGTTGATTTATCCCAGCAAGCCAGCAGTAGCTTTTTGGCGGGGTAGTGGATAATCTTAGTGGGCCTGCTCCTTGTGGTGGCCTGCTGTGGTCAGCACAACTTCTGTGGGCCTGAGCCCAGCTGGGGACCGCTAGATGTAGCTGGTAGCTGCTCTGAGTTTTGAGCTCAATTGACCCCTCTCAAAATGGTTTCTGGCCAATCAGTCTCTCACATGGGACAACTGAGCCCTCAGCACTCACCACCAGCTAGTGCAGTCCTTCATGTCTGCTGATCCCCTCCATTGCTGTGTCTCTCTGTGGAGGCCTCTGGGGTTGCCAGCAGTCACCATGTGTCTGTAGGCTTGAATTGCTCCTCTTACACAGTGAGTCCCTTCTCAGGGAGAGTGTGCCACCAGCTGCCTGCTTCTTTTTTGTTGAAGTTTCTGTCTTTACTCTCTCCATGGGCTTCAATTTGTACCTCAGATCCTTCCTGGGTCTAGGGGACCCATTTTCCTCTTTCTTGTTTTCCCCACATTACTATATTCCAGTGTCTGGATGGGGATTCTCAGAGAGGCTCTTTCTCTGCTGTTTACCAGTCTGCCATCTTGGTCCTTTCTTTGGGTGGAGACCTTTTGGCCCATACTTCTGGGGTGTGCCTCCAACAGCAGTGGAAGGTTCAGGTATTTTTCTCCCATCATATATAATTTCTATTCTTCTTCTCTGGGATCTGTGACTGACAGGATTAGTTTTTCCTGGGTACTGAGGGTCAGGCTAGGAGATCCCTCTGATGTGAAGGTTATCTGGGCTCTGAGCTTAGTCAGCAAGTCTCTTCTTAGGAGGAGAATGGGGCACCTGGAGAGCTGGCAGTTGTGTGAAGTGCAGCCAGTGGGAGGGGCACTCGCCTGAGGGACCAGGAGGTTCAGCCTCATTCATCTCTGAGTCTGGGGAGGTAACTTAAATGGGGGCCCCAAGGGGGGTGGACTATCTGGAAGGGCTGCTGCTGGTGGTGCAAATGTTGGTGAGGTGGTGCAGATGCTGCTGGTGGTGGTGCAGATGTTGCTGATATATTGCTTTTCTTTTAGTCTTTGTTGGACTCCTGGGACTTTGGACAATGAAGACCTGACTGTCCCTTCCTTCCTTTGCACAGTCGTACCCATGATGGGAGAATCTGGGCAATCTCCAGCCAAGAGTCTATGTATGGGAATTAGTCATGGTGGCCAGGCATGCCAGTCATCACTGGGCAAACTGCTTGAATCAGGGAAGGGCATAGACTTCTCTCCAGTGGTACCTGAAATCAAGGCGGGGCCAATCTACCTCACAGAGAATACAGAGTTTTGATGGTTTCCTTTTTATGCCATAAGACCCTTTTAAAAATTCTTGTTCGTACAGTCTAAGACAGTTGGTTTGCTCTGTGTGGCTCCCATTTCTAAGCTTCTTGCTTTGTGTACAGCGTTACAACAGACAAGGGTGGGAGTCTCTTGGAGGAGACCATGCAGATGTCTATCTGGAAGCATCCCTCATGAGAAGTTAGGCATGCCTTGGATAAGGTGTGCCCATATACACTTGGGCCTGGTCAGTCCCCTATTATGAGGGATGAATCACCATTATGCCATATGATGTTGCCACAGAAATGCAGGTTAGGGCCCACTTAGACTCTGTATCTTGTGCTGTGGAGCCACAAGTATGTGCACATTCAGTCACACAGTCACTTAGAAGTTATAATGTTCCTTCCCCCTTAACTGGGGTCCTCGGGATGAGACCCTGGGAGGTAATCAGTCTCACCTTCCGTTCATGGGGATGGGCCTGACTTGGGACAGGGGCACTGGAGCCTAACCCTGTCCAGAAGCTTTAATGGGGAACTGATCAACTTCTCTGCCAAGTCTAGTCAGGAGAATGTCAAAGAACCCACCAGTTCTGTCCTCTTGGGGAAGGAGGTCTCACCAATCAGGTGAGAAGTGAGCTACCTCATCCTCCAAGGAGGACACTGGACGGCACTCTCCCAACTCTGAGCCAGTGGCTCAAGGGGACAGTTTGGTGAGATTCCTGGTCAGGGAACCAAATGTTACGGCAATTTTAGGTTTACTGGAGGTGAAGAAACCAAGTGGCACTTGGAGAAGTGGAGGGAATCAAGCTTTATTACAACAGTGGGCTCAGAGTAGCTGTGTATTCCAAAGTCTGAGCCCCAAGCTGGTATAGGAAGTTGTTTTTATACCATTTATTGGGCAGGCCTGGGATCTTTTGTAAGCTAGTAGAACTTTGCAAATGTTGGAACAAACTAGAAACAAAGACAGGCCAGGTACAGCTTGTACCTGGTACATCTTGTGGTTTGCAAGCCTATGTAAATGAAAGGAAGGGAAAGGAACATGCAGACTATTGGCACATTTGGGTTTAGATACATTTTGCACACAAAAGGTCTTCTACATAAGGACACAGACCTTCCTGGAAAAAAGTGTGGCCTAAAACTATACAGGAGACTTTGAAGATTGTGTAGAGGAGCCTGAGTCTTCAACTGATGCTGTGGTTGATGACACTGTCACTAAACCAGAGTCCACAGGCTTGGAGATAGACATTGGTGATGCTGAGGAGCTGGTGGAGGAACACTCAGAGGAGCTGTCTGCAGAGGAACTTCAGCAACTTCTGTCTGAGCAACAGAATAGCAGCTGAGGAGGTCTCTGAAGAAGAGGGGGAATATCAACAATCAGTGCAGCAAAGTTCTTCCAAAATAAAGGAAACCCTGAAAAAAATGGATTGAGTTACAAATATTTGTAGAGAAGACCCACCTAGAGGAAAAAAACCAATCATTGCGCTCACTTCCTAATGACAGTGTCATGTCATACTACAGAACAGTGTTAAAGAAAAGACAGAAACAGAAAACTTTAGACAAGTTATTAGTTCTGGAAATGTTGAGACCTAGTGAACCAGGAGCAGGTCCTAGTGAGCTACAGACACCCAAGGAGAGAAGGACACCAGAGCCAGAGTTCTGCTGTTCTGTGGAAGGGGCCTCTCCTTCCAACAGTCACCACCTCCCATCCCATCCTCCCTCCTGCAAGATGTCACCTCGAGTGGTGAGTGCAGTAGGCATTGTTGTTTCTGGTAACTTACAAGAAAAATAACCAAGACATATTAAAATAAAGAAAAAAAACCTCATGATTTGTTGGTGACATGATCATTTAAACAGAAAATCCTGGCTAGGGGTGGCACAAGGCCTGTAATCCCAGCACTCAGTAGGCTGAGGCAGAAGGATTATCATGAGTTTGAGGTCAGCCTGGGCTACATGGTGGGTTCAAGACCAGCCTAAACTACAGTGAGACCATGTCTCAATCCCCCTAAAAACCCCCTGAAGAACAAAAACCCAGAAAATCCCAAAGGAAGCACACAGAAATTATATTAGGCTATTCTAGGAGGCCAGCAAGGTACAAGAGTATAGAATGGATACACAGAAATCAAAGGTGTGCCCATAACCAACAATGAACAACATGCCTATAAATTACAAAACAAGTCTGTTTGCACAGCATTCACAAAATAAAATAAGAATAAATTTAACAAAAGAAATGCAGGATTGTACAACTATGTCATATCATTGAAGGAAATTACGGAAGACTTAAAACACCAGAAACTCACCTCACGCTCCATCTCACACCCCAGACAGATGCACACGTTCAACCATAAAAACACAAACCCCAGGCTCTCTGCACCATTGCTCCCCCTTCAGCCCCTCTCAGAAATTGATGAACTGAATCTAAAATCCAAATGGAAATACAAAGAACCCAGAATACCAAGGCAGTCATGAATAGGAGGATTAAAGTCGGAGAACTCATGTTCCTGACCCCACAGCACACGATGGAGCAGTAGCACTCAGTGCAGAATGGTGCCTGCCCCTTCGAAGACACCAGGCAGTGGGACAGAGTAGAGAGGTCAAAGAAAAAACACCTGAGATCTGGGGGCTGCTGATTGCTGACAAGGTTGATGTGAGCAGGACAGAAGCCATTTTACGCTTCTGTCTGGTTTCAAACCTACTTTCTGAGTCTAAACCAGCTTGTGATAACCATATGAATGATGTGCCTGTGTGGTAACTTGTGTGGTAACCGTTACAGCCTGTGTGCCAAACTTGTCTTGTGAACCCCTTTTGAGAAACTTATAAAAAATACGTTTGCTAAAAATATATTTTTACCAAAAAGATGTTATTACCGTTATAGGGCTGGGACGTGTTGTTTCATGGCACAAAAGACAAAGCCTCCAGCGCCCTTTGGTTCTGTCTACTGCCTCAGGGCTTGTGGCCTCTGTCCCTGGTACTGCTCTTCACAGAGCTGTGGCTCGAGCTCTGCAACTATCTGTGACTATCACTCTGCCACCCAAAATGCCCTGTTTGGCTCCTGGCTGTACCAGTCTCCAGACACTGTGATCCCCAGTGCTGCCTTCTGTGTTCTCATGGAATGTTGGCCAGGTGGAAGAAAGATCCTGCACCATCAGCACCACCTCCTGCTTCCAGCTTATGCCATGGGTGAGAGGCCCTCTGTCTTGCTGTAAATGTGATAAATGCTCAATAAACCACTGCATTAGCGAGATTACCTGACTCTTGGGATCTGTATTTGGCAGACGTGCCAACTCCCTTTGAATCCTCTGAGCTCTAGGGTGACCTACCTCAGATGGTCTTTTGGCCTTGAGAGTGCCTCCATGTCCCCTTGTGACAAGAGCCTATACACTTTCCATGAGACAAGATGTCTTTCCATGTTAGGGTAGTAGGAGGACCCACCCTCACAAATGGGACTCCTCATCCCATCACAGACCAAAACTGATGCAGATCAAAGGCTGAAAAGAGAGGTGCACAGCTCGGGGCTCTCAAGGAAAAATATGAGGGCAAAGTGAGACAACTTTGAAAAAGTGTTTTAGGACTTTCTTAGATACGGCACCAAAGCACAAGCAACAAAAGAAAGACATAAAGGAGTCTGATCAAAATTCAAAATGGTGTGTTTCCTAGAAACAATCAAGAAAATGAAAAGACCATCTACAGAGTGGGAGGACAAAAAAAAATTTGCAATGAAAATTATCTCTTAGAAGGACTAATATCCAGAATATACAAAGAAATGATGCAGTCGTAAAAAGACAAATTCAAAATAGGCAAATGTTTGAATAGATATTCCTTCAGAGAAAATGTATGACTACCAATAAACACATGAAAAGATATTCACCATTTGGTGTCCCTGTAGAAAAGCAAATGAAGGAGAGAGCCAGTGTTCCAGGAGCGGCTAGACACCTGGGCTCGAGTCTGTGCTCGCCCACACCGCCACGGTTCCCAGCTGAAACGCGCGGAGAGAGCCAGGTATTTCCCAGCTAC
>NW_004955476.1:11717489-11721445 GCF_000276665.1 Chinchilla lanigera
CTTTGTTTGTAACTCTGTATTGTCTGTATTGTGCTTGTGATATGTTGTAAAATGTTGTATGTCTGTTAATGTTTCCCTCCTTTTATCTTTAAAATAAAAAAAAAAGAAGAAAAGCAAATGAAGACAGTAATAAGACACAACAGCTCACTAGGAGGAGCTTTTAAGATTCTCTGCTTTTAACTTCTGATAGCTGGATGGTATTAGTCAGCTTTCTCTCACTGTGAAAAAATACCTGAGGAGAAAAGCTTACAGGAAGGAAAGATTGCTGGGTGGTGCGCTTGCGAGGCTGAGGCAGGAGGATTACCATGAATTTGAGGCCAGCCTGGCCTACATAGTGAATTCAAGGCCAATCTGAACTACCCAGTAAGGCTTTCATGCATGCACGCTCTCTCTCGTGTGCACACACACACACACACACACACACACACACACACACACACACACACACACAGAAAGATTGTTGGGCATAGTGATACATAGCTCTGATCCCAATGCTGAGAGAGGTTGAGGCAGCAGGATTGCAATTTAGCTAGACTCTGTCTCAAAATAAAAATTTAAAAGGGTTGGAGGATACAACTCAGGAGGGGGATACAACTCACCCCTGGGCTGGGTTCCCAGGGCCACCACAAAAAAGGAAGCAGGAAGGATTTATTTTGGCTCACAGCTCAGAGGTTTTATTCTGTGGTCAGATGGCTCCTCCACTGTGGGGCTTGTGGTGAGGCAGGGCATCATAGTGACAGCACAGAGTGGGGCAAAGCACTCTCCTCATGGCAGCCAGGAGGAGGTGTGGGAAGGAAAGGCTGGGGACATTTCCCCTTCAAAAGTGTGTCCGCAGTGGCCTACTTCCTCTAAGTAGGCCCCAGTTCCTAAGCCTCCCATCAATTCCCAACACCCATTAGACCATGAATTTACCTTGGGATGAATCTGGTGATGAGGCAGGGCCCTCAGGATCTAATCACCCCAGTCTGCACACTTCATCAGGAGCAAGCTTTCAATATGGGAGTTTTAGGAGCCATTCCAGATATGAAATGTAGCATGGACTATGCATGTCTAAGTGTGTATCTCTTCAGGGTTTCCTGCAAAGACTTTGCTGCAATCCTGGGACTTTTCATACAACTCAGGACTTCTTCAGCTACTGCCTTCAATATCCACACTGCTCCTTTCTGTCCCCTACCCTGAAGGTCCCAGGTCACTGTTGCTGGTGTAGGGGAATGTAGTGGATGTCCCTACCGCTCCTACAGCATGGGTTCATTTTTATTCACCAGTTTTGCTTTCTGCTTTTCAGACCAGATGGTCCATCGTCTAGGCTCACTTTCACTGGTTCTTTCTCTGCCTACTCAGATATGCTCTGGAGTCTTGCTACATAATTTTTCATTTCTGTTATTTTATTCAGCTTGCAGATTTACATCCGATTGTTTAAAGCATTTTATACCTTTGCTCATAATATGTGTTCAGTAAACACTGTTCCCATACTTCAGTATGTCAGATGGAAGTTCTTTTGAGCATATTTTATCTAGTAAGTCCAGTGTTCTCACTCCTTCAGAAACAGTTCCTGCCAAATACCATCCCTGTGGGAGGGCCAGCCATTTGTGGTTCTAAATTACCTGATTCATGATTCAGGATTGTAGAGCAAAAATTGTACATTTATAGTGCACAATGTCACAACTCTGGATAGCAGTCATCCTTCAGACAGGCTTCCTGAGGCTGCTGTTCATTAATGTCAGTTGTTTAGCGACTATATGGGTCTCAAGAATGTGCCTTCCATTATCCAGCACTTCTCAGCCTGCCTGATCCACTTTTCTGGACATGATGGTCAGCCTGAGGTGCGAGATTGGCAAAATACAGAGCTAACCAGAAATATTTTGTATTAGCATATTTGTATATAACTACTCACTTTTATAAATTCCATGGTAAAGATATTCTGAGAAATATACTAAGCTAATGTATAAAAATCCTAAATAAATGAATGGAAATGACTCACAGAGAAGTCCTCAGCAGGAAGCTTCACCATATCCCTCTGTACCAGTGCTGGGCTCTGTGCCTTGTGGTCCTGAGTGCCCATCTGGCCCAAATCCCACTAGGCCATTTTGTAGGGGGGGCTATGCTGGGCTCACACAGCAATCTTCAGCCACATTCCTAGTAAGGACAGAACTCAGCTGCAAGTCACTGGGCTTTTGGATTTTCCCTGGGGTGGAGCAGCAGCTCAAAGGGTGGGTAGCATTTTGTGAACTCAGAGTCAGGTGTGCTGACTCAGCAGCTCCTTCTTGGGTGACAGTGGATCCAATACTTGTGGGAAGTGTGGTTGGGATGGAGAATCCAGGACAGATGGTGAGGTTTCCTTAGCTCTGGGGCAGGCCATACTAGGACAGGCAAAAGTATCCTCGCTTTTCACTGTCAGACACCTCATACATCTGGCATTCTGGGTATCTCTGAAACCCTCACAGGGTGTGATGGTTGAGTGATTGTGTCAACCTGAGAAGTTTAGTTAAAAGAAGCTTGACTAAATTTTTAGTTAAGCAATTCCATACCCTAGAGTGTAGAAGACCCACCTTAGGATGGCTCTTCACCTGGATGGTATGAAGGAGAAATGAAGGGTAGATCTGCTTCTGTTTCTTTGTTTCTTTCAGATTCTGCTCCAGCTTCCAGTGCACTGTTTGGCTTCCAGCACAGCCCCACTGGCGTCCTGATATGGACTTGCACGAGACACTGCTGTGAGCTCCAGACCTTCTCTACACCCTCTGCACTCTTCCTCATCCAACTCTGTGAATAACCATTGCAAGGCAATTTTGTAAATTCTTACACATTTGTATACCTCGTGTTATATCTATTTCTCTAGTAACCACTAAGACACAGGGGAAATAACCACCAGATGCAGGAGCATACACAGGAAGCTTCCAGGGTCCTGGATAAGGTTCTGATTTGTAGAGAACCCAGCCCACAGCATGGTGGCTCTTCCCAGACTTGGAGACTTAACCTGGAAGAGGAAAGCAGGATTTGTGGTTGAGAGGGCTGGGCAGTGAGTAGGGATGTGTGCAACCAGCTTTGTCTCAGACTCTGCTTCCCAGGGGCAGTTTCTTTTCTGAGGGCCCAGGAGCCTGGGCCCAGGTGGAAAAACCTGTCCAGCCCAGGTGGGAACCCTTTGGGTACACCATCCATCTTTGGAAGAGGGCCCTGGGCAAGGGTTAGGGTTAGCTCTGCTGACCTGCTTCCTGAGATATGGTTAGACACTGGAGACAACTGTGTGCAGCTCTAGACACAGTCATGAGGACAAAGACCAAACATCTATTTGGGAACACTGTAAATATTTGGAATGAAAGATGAAGCCTATGGCAAAAGAACCAAGGCTGCTGTTTCCCCTGAATTCAGAATCTGCTGCAACCAGAACCCCTATTACTAGATCCAAGTCAGGACTGCTTACCACTTGAAAGCTAATATTTGGGAGACAGAGTTGGCCAACCCTAACAAGATGGAGGGTCAGTTGTCTTCAGACCTCCATCTTGGTGACTTTAGGGGCTCTTCCCTCCTCAGTGGGGCTTTCACAGGGAGAAGAGAGGAGAGCAGGGCAGGAAAGCTATATGCTGAGTAGGGTCTTCTCATCCAGGGTGTGTCTTTGTTTTTTCTTCTCTTGTTTTCTTCCTCTCTGGCCGTCAACTTCTGCCTCGTGGGGCTGTAGACAGAATCCTTCCTGCTAGTTACAAGATCCCATGTGTTGTGGTGTGTCTAGATGTCCCCCTCAAAGCCTCTTGCAATCTTAGGCTTTTTCAGAGGTAGGTAAATCTGGAGTGTGTGATTGATTCAAGGTCCAGTGCTAGGATTAAGGGTGTTAGTGCTACACCCACTCTGGGGTAGGTAGCCTGCATACAATATAAAGGACAGAAAAAGACTTGTTCTCTCTGTCTCCTTCTCTCTCTCTCTCTCTCTCTCTCTCTCTCTCTCTCTCTCTCTCTCTCTCTCTC
>NW_004955476.1:11721545-11802580 GCF_000276665.1 Chinchilla lanigera
TCTCTCTCTCTCTCTCTCTCTCTCTCTCTTTCTCTCTCTCCCTCTCCCTCTCTTTCTCTCTCTCCCTCTCTCTCTCTCTCCCTCCCTCCCTCCCTCCTTTTCTCTTGTTGTTTTTGCTGTCTTCCACTGCCATGAACTGTTGTTCCTCTACCATGTGCCACCCTGCCTTGGAACCAGCCAGTTATGGACTGAAACCTCTAAAAATTGTGAGCTAAATAAACTTTTCCCCTTTAACTTTGGGTGTTGAGTATTTTGTCTCAGCAACAAAAGAAAAGTAACCAAGACGCCAAGTGAAGAGTTGGCAGTTTCACCTGCTTGAGTGACATCATGTTCGTACAAGACAATTTGGCAGTTGTGACTGTTCTCTCCCACATTTCAGATGTGGGATCTGTGGCTCTGTGGCAAAGTGAATATCACATCAGAGATTAGGGAGGAAAGCAAGTAACTAAAAGCCTATGAAATCAGGGGGCTTATTGATGTTCCTCTAGGTTTCAGCTGCCCTTTTTATAGACCATACTGCAGCAACTCTGGCTGCCAGTGCCTACATTCCAGAGCTTATTATGTCTTTGGCTTATTTCCTTGTTTACTGACAGGCTTGATGATTTCTTTACCTCTACATGTGTGGGCTCAGGGAGGCACAGTCACATGGGAGCATGGTGGCATTGGTGGGGATCTCCTGATCGCAGCCAGCCTAGTGCATAATTTATTTCTGACAATGCCCTTGTGCATAATTTGCTCTACAAACAATCTGATAAGGTTCCTATTCCTCTGTAGGAAGTTTCCAAGCTCTGTATTTACTGTCTGTTTTGAATCCAGGAGGGCTCCTCCCACCTATCCTCTTCCACGGTTCTCTGTGGCAAGGAGCTATCTCCAGCCTTGGTTGTATCTCCTTAGACCCATGGATTTCTCTCAGTTGACTTTTACGAAAACCTTCTGTTTTTGTGTTATGTTTTGTTTTATGTTATGTTATGATGTTATGTTATGTTATGCTATGGTCTGGTTGGCTTTTTTGTTTGTGTGGGTTGTTTTGGTTTTTTTTGAGACAGGATCTAACTTTGTAGTGCAGGCTGGCCTCGACTCTGTGGTGATCCTCCTGCCTCAGCCTTCCTAGTGCTAGAATTACAGGCATATACCACCATGCTCAGCTACTTCTCCTGTTTCTGTGAGTGTCCTTAGGCTTGCCCTTCTCCACTCTTGGCTGCAAATAAAGCTGGGCCCTTTGGGAAGAGACTGGGAGCTGTATGCTCTTCAGCTTGCTTCTCCCTCCAGGCAGGTACTCTGGAGCCATGGGTGGGAAGCTTTCCTCTAATGACACCCTTGCTCCAAGAGCTGATCCCATAGAGAGGGGAGACACAACCCTGGTCCTCTCAACTTGCTCTGTGGCAACACAGAGACACCCATCATGAGCTAAAGCCCAGCCAGTTGGGTCCTAGTGCTCTCAGCAGCTGCACCCAGGGAAAACTCCATTCGGAGAGTAAGCACTGGAGAAGGGGAGCCCCACCTCCACTGCACTGTCCTGGGACTCGCCCTCCACCACAGGCACCTGGGTACAAGATGAGAAATGCTGACATCTTCCTCCCAAAAAAACCCTGCAACTGAGCGCTGGGGAATGGAGAGCCCGGCTGTGACAGTGGCCTCTCCCTTGAGAGCTGCCCTTCCCAGGGCCACTCCCCCTTCTCTATGCCTTTTACAAGTTTACATCCCCTCCTTTTGCCAGCATTACCAGTTTTAAAGTGAAGGCATACCTCCACAGCTAAGATGTTAACTGGTAAGTAATCTTCCTTTAATGCACAGAACCCAGAATATCTGGTGACCCTCAGCAACATCAGAATGCATTATGCCCACCTTGCTCTTCAGTACTGTGCATCAGCTAACACAAAGCATGCAAACTGCTCTGAGGTGTAAACTGCGGAAAAGGAAGGATTCTGTCTACAGCCCCACGAGGCAGAAGTTGACGGCCAGAGAGGAAGAAAACAAGAGAAGAAAATAGACTGTAACCACTGTAATAACAGCACATGAAGAACCACCCAGTGGCTGAAGCTGTGGGGAAGATTGGATTTTATTCCTCTACCTACAGTCAGGTGATATCAGAATGAATATCAGCAAATATATAAAAGGGGACTGAGTATATATAGGTTTTAAGGTTGGGGTGCAATTTTAAGGAATCTCAAAAAATCTGGATAAAATGTCTGAGTTTAGGGTGATGGGGACAATCAGCACAGGCTGGTACAGAGCTGGCATCAGGACGCTGCAGGGCGACATTAGTCCTACATAAGCTTTTCATTGCTATTGCCTCTTGTTTATTAGGGGCGAGCAATTGTCGGTCATGGAGAGTTTATTGTTTTCAGTGGATAGCCCAAGTCTCTCTCAGGTCACTCTCAGGTCTGTCCTGACATGACCTTCCTGTCCCAGCCTCCTAGGTGCTGGAATTACAGGCATTCAACACCAAGGCCAGCCTGTAAGATTCAAATCACACCTTATTCTCCCAGCCAGCCAACCTATTTACTAGCAGAAGCACTACTGTCTGTAGATGACTCAGCTCTCAGCAGTGAACTCAGCTCAGTACACAAGGAATTTTGCAGCTTTGGGACATCTGGAGATGCCTGAGAATGTACATCAGACATTTCAAGGACTCTGCCCATTGAGGTGCAAGACTGCCAGAGAACTTTGACCACAGATGTTTATTGGGGTCTTCTTGCATAACGTTCCCTGCCTTCTTCTCTCCATTCCTATAAGAGGGACACACTTCTCTTTGTTTGCTGCAGACAGTGTTATTGGGTTTATATAAGCTTGGTGGTCTTTGCTGCTTCCCCTCCTCTCCCTGTACATTACATATATTGGGCACCAAAACCCAGGAGGGAAACAAGGTGTTTTTGGAAGGCTTTAAGCTCTCTTAAACCTCCACCCCAGCTGAGACCACCCAGCAACATCCTCAGACCATGGTCCCTATAGGTCCTACCACTTCTGCCATGCCAGATCTCCCTGGGCATTCCAAATCAGGTTGTAATAGAAAATTTAAAACTGGCAGCTTAATACTTGGACCATCAGACTCAGTCAGCCTTGAGTGGCTACACCAGCTGCAACTCAGAGATAATTTGCCCCAACTCTGTCTGACCACATCCAGCTGCACTATAGCCTGCAGACATATCATGTTTGCTGGCCTGTTTCAAGGTCTTTCTGCCCAAGACAGATTAGCCTAGTCAAGGGCATGCTTGATTATACTCGCTTGCTTGGCCTGTGACTTCTCCTGACTTTCATGCTATATGATAAATGACCCCTTCTAAGTAAAACCTGCCCAGAATGAATCTGCCTAACAATGTATGACCAAACATCTGTAACCAATTATAGACTAACTCACTATCAGCTTTTGTATTTCCTGCTTGCAAACCATATATAAGTTTCTGCTTTACTCTAAGTCAGAGCTGGTGATTTGGAACTGATTCCCACCAGCCTGCTGGAGTAATAAAGTTCTTGCTTTGCTTTGGTGTGGAGTCTTCCTCTTTGTTCAGTCCAAGATTCTGCAACAAGGTAAGGCCCCCAATATCTCTATCCCTCTTTCTTCTTCCCCCTAAGCCTGCCTCCAACACAATCTGAAGCCAGACAGTCCCCCAGGTCCCGCCATGTTGACTGCTTCAGTTCAGGTAAGCTTGCTCCCCTTTTGAGCTACTAACGCTCTCTGTGCCTTTAAGACACCTCCCCCACACTGGTGAGCAGGCAGCTGCTTTCAAGCTTGCAAGCTCCCAAAGCCGCTGAAACTTAACCCCTCTCTGCTGAACCTCTTTTCTCTTTGCAGTCGACTGCTTGCCAGTTTTGCTGTCTTCTCTCGACCCCCTGGGACAGAAAAAGTCTCACTTCTTCTGTGTTCATAAACCTAGTGCTAGTCACGGTTGGACATTTACGGGGAGACCGTCTCCCCTTGGTGGTGATAGGTTTTTCCAGCGCAGAGAGAAGTAAAGCAGAATAAAATGCCTTTATTTTGTCCGGGAGAAGACCACAAGGAAAGAGAGAGAGGGGTAGAACTTATGAGGGCCTGTCGTTGGGTCCAGGGTTAAATAGCCCAGGCTGGGGGCGGGGGTTAGGAGGCGGAACACCTGACATGGCAGACCAGGATTGGGCAGGAGCATAGGAAAAGGAAACAGGATATTACAAAAAGGGAAGTAGGAAGTCATAATTTGACTCAGAGGAAGAGGGGTGGGGCTTAGCACATGGTCTCTAGTGGCCAGCGCCATATTGGCTTGGAGCCATACTGACTCAGCACCATACCACATGACCTCCAGCGCCATATTGGCTGGACGCTATAGCAACTCAACAGGAATTAGAGCGAGGCAAGAAACCCATCAGTGGTTGACTGATTGCAGTGATGACTGCCCTTGGTCTCTAGCCCACATTCCCTATGGCCTTGGCTTTAACTGAAGATGTTCAATACAGGCCCTGCTGCTGTACTTGTTTTGCCATACCAGAAGGACAGTTGCCTTTCTCTGCTCCTTATAGGAAATTCTCCTTCCTTCTTTACCCACAACTCTCTGTACTCAAATAGAGAGCTGTCCACCTCCCACTGCCTCTGCGACCTTGCCTTCTGTGGAATCTCATGCTCTTCCCTTGCCTCCTGATCTGAAGCCCAAATGGTTCTCAGTGACCAGAACACAATACTGTTAATTTTTCTATAACACATAATTAACAGGAGATAAGAGTTTACTTTTATTTCTTTTTTTTTTTTTTTTTTGGTTTTTCTCCGGTACCGGGAACCGAACCAACAACCTTGCGCTTGCCAGGCAGGCGCTTTTGCCGCTGAGCTAAATCCCCAGCCCTACTTTTATTTCTTAATTGCTGAATTATATTAGATAATCATAATTGTCATTCTTGTTTGCCACTGTTTGTGCCATTTATAAATCACTTCATAATGTTTCTTTAAAGGGATGTTTTGTTCTTGTGGACAAGGTCTTGTATTTCTGTTTTATATATGTTACATCTAGCCTCAAACTGACTTGTGACTGCTGTGGGTTTTAATCTTATCTTAGACAACAGCAGCAGCAACAACAACTATATGACACTAGGTCAGTGGTCGTTCTTAAGACTTGGAGAACACCCTTTACTGAGACAAAATGGCTTGATCTTCCCCTACACTCTGGAGGAAATGTCAAACCTATTCTGCTTTGGTTTCCTTTCTGGTCTGATCTCATTTCTGATCTTTTTTGGTGGCATGTAAGATTATAAAAAAAAAATACTAGTAAGTTGTGGACTTTAAAACCTTTACTGTAAACTTATAAAGTGCTAGGTAATGATTTTGCCACCAATTCCTCTGTAACTTTTCCCCTGCCACTGCCATCCTCCTTGAGACATGCCCTTTACCCCATCCCACAGCAGGACCCCCAAAACAGCAGGCCATGCCCCTAGCTGTGCCTGACACAGGCTCCCAGACCCTGACAACCCCCAGCTGGCCTGTACCACATGCTTCTCCCCTCCCTGCTGCTGCCACACTGCAGCTACCTGCTCCACCAGCAAACTGATCCATGCCCAGCTGAGCCCACCAAAAGCCATCTTCCAAAGCGCCCCCCTACCCCAGCCACAAGGCTCAGGCCACCTGCTGCTCCTCTAGCCTTCAGTCATATGCTCTCCCAACTCCCACTCAGCACTCTGCCACACATGCAGTCCAGACTGCTGCTCCCTGTCCTCCTGTTCCTTCCCCTCTGCCAGACCTCACTCAGATCAGCCAGTATGTGAGCTCTTTCTCTTTAAACTGTTATAACCACAATTTCTCTCCACTCACCAAAAGTTAACTTTGAACCCCTTAATTAAAAAACAGGGGGCTGGGGATTTAGCTCAGCGGCAAAGTGCCTGCCTGGCAAGTGCAAGGTCGTGAGTTCGGTTCCCGGTACCGGAGAAAAACAAAAAACAAAAAACAACAATAAAAAACATATTAAAGGGGCTGAGGATTTAGCTCAGCAACACATGCCTGCCTGGCAAGCGCAAGGTCGTGAGTTTGATTCCTGGTACTGGGAAAAAAAAAAACAAAAAAACCCAACCAACCAAACAAAAATCATATTAAAAACAGGCACAGCCCCAGTGCCCAGAGGACTGCCTCTCATCATGATTTCTCTCCAGAACACCTTACAGGCCAGCCACTATTCTCATAGATAATCTCTTTCTACATCCAAACCTGGCCTGCTTGCTCCCCTAGATAGTTAAAATTACCTTTAGCAGTCTGTCCCATTAGAGGAAACAATTATATGTGGCTATTAAAACAGTTTTGGCTATCAGCCATGACCATCCAAGAACTATGGCTGTCAAATTTTAAAGACTGTCTTTGCTTTCACAGGTATAGAAAGTTTTATTCCCTCTGATTCTTAGTACAAGAGATCTCTGTTAATTGACCTACAAAAGTTCTGATTAGTCTATTTATATTATAGATTTAAAAACTATAAAAGAGTTATTATAATTCAATTTGACCAAATATAATTGAGTGCACTGATTTTATAAACAGATTATCTTATACATTTGTTTGTCTGTCTGATCTGTAAACAGTTGTTTTATTTTTTAAAAAGGTGCTCTTTTTTACATTTTTAAAAAATTTGTCTATAATTTAAGTCAGCTTATAGATAAATGTCACCAAAATTAAAAACATGCTTCTATCTAAGTTGCCAGCTGGTCAAAATGATGTTAAAATTGGTCTTATAAATATAGTACATATTTTTGTCTGTGTGCAATAACTCAAATCTCTCACTAGCCAGGCATGGTGGCACATGCCTGTAATCCCAGCACTCAGGAGGCTGAGGCAGGAGGATTGCTGTGAGTTCGAGACCAGCCTGGGTTACAAAGTGAGCTCAAGGCCAGCCTGAACTGTATTTTGGACTGTGTCTCAAAAAGACCCCCCCAAAATTTCTCACTGATCAAAATTATGTGTTAAGTGTTATGGTCTGGTTCTCTTAGGTCATCATAAGTTTGTTAAGGTAATTAAATGGGGACCCTTCGGGTTTGGGGGAACTATTGGATGGGACTCCCTTTGGTGAATAAAGGAGTAGCTGCCTGCCTGGAAAAAATCATATTTCTGCCTTTGTTCACTAGTGGAGTCACCAATAATCCCCATAGCCTTATGGGAGATATCCCAATAAATGTTAAAAGTACTATTGTGATATGTTTACATTGGTCATCATCAAAGTTTAAGTGTTCTACAAATAAAACAATACAGTTTTCTCATTAAAAGATACTTTTGATACAAAACTAAATTAAAAAAACAAAAGTTTTTGCATGGCTATGACAATTTGTTATTGCTAATCTCACAGTGTATTAAATATATTCCTGCTTTCCAGAAGTACAAGTTTTCTAAAATGTAAAACTGGGATTGTTTATAGTGGTAACCTTTTTCTTTGAGATTCAGATATGCGCCTTTCTCTTGTGCTCCAACTACTTGTAATAAGAGGTATATGTGAAACCAATATGAGACCACCTGTCAAATTAAAGGGGGCTTCTGTGATGGTTATGTTATACATGTCATTACACTTAAAAAATGCTTAGGTATTAAGCAATCCAGGCAATGTCACAAATTTCAATGACATTCCATTAAAGGACAGTAAATTAGATGAGAGTGTCCTGTGTACCAGATAGAAATAATTAACTAACAAGGTTATTCTATACCAAAATAGAGATTTAAACGTCCAGTGTAAATTCTCCAGATGTCCCCAGACGTCCCAGGAGCTGCAAAATACCTTGTCCTATCTTATCTCCTTTCCTGTGCTTATTGATGACAACTTTGGTACTGAGCAGAGTTCCCTGCTAAGAACTGAGTTCCCTACAGATAGTAGTGCTTCTGCTGGCAAGCAGGTTGGGGGCTGGGAGAGTCAGTTCCATGTGAACCTTATGTAGCCCTAGTTCCTTTTGTTTAGGGCTAGTGATTCTTCCCATACCCTGTGTGGGCACCTGGAAGTTTTCACAATCTGATTGGCTCTCTGGCTGTCTTTGACTCTACTCTGGGCACTTCTGTTCACATTCTTTCTCGCTGTTTGATTTCTTCCTGCTGTTTGTGATGGGTAAGTTGGGGGGCAGCCTTATAGAAAGGTAGCTTAGAGTTAATCATTAAGTAAAGGGAACATTACTGGTGTAACAATATAGTGACACTACAGTGAGAATATATATGTATGTACAGATGTATAGGTCTGTGTGTATGTGTGTGTGTGTGTGTCTTTTATATATTAAACAAGAGTCCTAAATGGCTGCCCTTTGCATTTTATCAGGGATGAGTGAGGGGGGCTGGTTACTCTGGTCTTTTATATTTCTGGCTTTCTCTGTGCTTTATTAACTCTTTCTGATAAATTCTTATGGTAATTGTGTTACCTGGCACCTTTCTGGGTCTGGTTTCTCTCTCCTACCTTTGTCTTTCTAATTGCTCTGACTGTAGAGTATAGAGCTGCCTTTAGTAAGGTTCCCTATTAATTTTTAATAAAGCTTAAATGAGGCTTTTATTCTATCCTTTCCCTGCCTAGGAGCTTCCTTTCCCTACAGTGGGTTGGGTTGTTTTTAATGTTTGAAATCTTCCCAAATTAAATAGGTTCTGATGCTGCAGACCTCCTGTTAGAAGCAGAGCTGAGCCTTCAATGTGCCATGATTGGGTCACTGAATCATACTGAGGACATAGCAAGCAATTTTGTGTAGAGCTCATAGTATATACCATAGGCTAGATTCCCTCCAGGCAGCTGGAGCATTTGGAATTGGGAATAAACACTGTTAGAAGTCCTTTCTCTGGTCCACCCCACCTTCCCTGGGGCAGAATGCAAGCAGTACCTTCTGGACTTCTACTGCCTTGTTTCATACCTTTTATATAAATGTGACTTCCCAGAAGTTGGTATGAAACACTAATTCAGCCCTGACCTTCATCTGAACTGTAATTTCAAATAAAATTAGGTGCTAAATTGAATCATGTAAGCCATGAATACAATGTCACATTACAGCAGAAATCATCAGGCCCCAAACATGCCCCATTGCACTGTGTCTGTCCCACCATGTTGCTGGTGCAGTGGGCGTTACTGAGGGAGGATATGGGCTGAACTACTCACCAAGTCTCCAGACTCCACCCTCACGGCAGAAGGGGTGGGCTTGGTAGGAGGGGCTTTGCCTGGTTTAAAGTCCTAGTTTCAATTTGAAACTCAGTGAATGCTGCTCACTTTTTACTCCACACCAATCCACCAAATTATAAATCAGGAAGCTGAGAAACACACTGCTGTGGAGGTTAACCACCAGGTAGCAGCCCTTCCAGACCCAAGCTGCTCTCCTCTCACAAACCACACTGCTCAAGCCTTCTAGGCTCCCTGGAGGTACACCTGCCAAGCTAGATGATGCCCAAGGAGGAGCATGAGGTGACCATGCTGGGGGGACCCCACCACCCAGCTCCTGAGACCACCACTGTGATCAACATCCCCAGTGACAACCCTGTGCCTGACCACGTGGTCTGGTCCCTCTTCAACACGATCTTCATGAACACATGCTGCCTGGGCTTCATAGCTTTTGCCTACTCCATAAAGGTGAGTGCCTGGGTGTGATGTCCTTGGAAGGAGCTGTGAGGCTCAGATTCACCTGCCTGAACAGAACCTGTGTGTGTGTGTGTGTGTGTGTATGTGTGAGTGAGTGTGTGGTGCGCAGGGCGTCTTGTGTGCATCTGTGTGTTGAGGAATCTCCCAGGGCAGGCATGAGGTGAGCTCCCTGGGCATTCTGGGGTCACACTTGGTCCCCACCCACCCAGAGGAATTCTTCCCACTGCCCACACCAGAAACACCCCATCCACACTGCAGATGGTGGCCCCCAGGCAGTCTGGCAGCTGCAAAAGGACTCACAGGGGACTTTTCCCCTGGGGTGAGTGGCCAGCCCTGGGGCCACCTATACAGTCTGAGTGTGAGGGGGATGTCCTCCACCTGAGTGAGGGCAGGGGGAATTTGGTTGGGCAGGGCGGGCCTGGAACCCCCAAGTCAGCACCCTATCTCTGCCCTGACCCAGTCAGACAGGGCCCTCACTCTCTGGTCTCCCCCAGTCTAGGGACAGGAAGATGGTGGGCGACGTGATCGGGGCCCAGACCTACGCCTCCACCGCCAAGTGCCTGAACATCATCGCCCTGGTCTTAAGCATCATCCTGAGCATTGTCTTCATCATTTTATTTGCCAGAGTCTTCACAGAACTCAACCAAATAGTCTATCATATGAAAAAGGATTCTCAGGGCTACTAGTCTTGCTGTGTTCTCAGCTCCACAGCTGCCCTAACCCTGGAATGGGTCCTGCCCTTCACCCCACACCCTGACCAGCTGTCCACAATTGGGATCAATAAAGTGTGCATGTTCCTACTGTGCTATGACGTCTCCTGGGGGAAGGGACATTGCTCACTCTCCCTGTCTTGGTCTTGAGATGAGCCCACCCTCCATGCAGTGTCTTTGCAGGCAGCAGGGCAGGTCTTCAGGTTGGAGGTCTGTGGGTGCCTGCTGTGGCGGATGCACACCCAGGTCATGGTGGGTCGCCTCTCAACTTTTCCTGACTCCAGGGCACACTGTGAGCAGCACTGCTTGACCCCAGGCCGGTCCTGTCCACTCTAGCAGGAATATGTGCAGCTCTGGCCTTGAGGGTCCACTGTGGCTTTTGTATCACTGGGGCAAGTCCTGGAGCTGGGCTGCGCCTTCCCAGTCCATCCAGCTCTGGCTCTGTCCTAGCTGCTGCTTCCTTCTGTGCCTTCAACGTTCAACTCTCCTTAGGTGTAGCCATCATTTTCTGAGGAGGGTCAGAAGCCAGAAGTCAGAGTTGGTTGGTGAGATCTTGGCCTTAGCACAGAAGTGAAGTCTGAATCCTTGGACCCCAGCAATGCTGGCCTTCCTAGGGAAGAAGGTATTCTGTGAAGGTTGAAGAATGTTATTGCTCCGGGCTGGGCTGGTTCAGGTTGAGGCTCTACAAACCTGGCAACGTGCAGCCTCTGACAAGTCCCTCTTGCCTGGCACCTCAAGTCAGGAGCTCCACCAGGATTTCTCTGCTCTGCCCTGGACCCACTGTAAAACTCACTACTACTTCTACTACTTTGGGCCCCATGAGTCCTAATTTTTGTGGTCTGTGGACACTGGGGGGTCCCCGAGCTGACAATGAATGTGCAGGAGGGCAAGCTGTCCCTGGTATCCCTGGGATATGAGGAGGGAGGTGGCTTGGAGGAACCGAGGGGAAGAACCTAAAGAGAGGCCACACACTGCAGGCAAGAACCCAGTACAACCAGACCCGCCAGATGGGTCACCATCAGCCTGGGGCCCCAAATGTACTGCAGGATTGTGGCACCATGATCCCGCTGGGAGGGGATCATCTCCTGGAGCCAGGAAACAACCTGTGGCCTCACACAGCTGAAATTCTGAAGCCTAGGGGATCAGAAGGAGGAGATTCTGGTAGGTATCCAGGTATCTTGGGTGCTGACTACCGGACCCCTTTTCTGGGTACTGTAGGATTTGACTCAGACATTACTTGACTCTTCCAATACCCAACCTGTGTGCCAGTAGAGGCATTGTTCTCAGCTCAGCACCGGTGCCCTCAGCAAATACTGGGTGTTGTAAAGGAGATAAGGTGGAGCATAGAATCTTCCAAGCACTGGGACATCTGAAGACCCCCAAATATTTACACCCGATGCCTCAAGGACTTTTCCCACTGACGCATGAGACTTCCAGAGGACTTTGACCATTGATGTTTACTCAGATCTTCCCACCTAATGTCTCTTGCCTATAAGAAAGCCCACTTCTCTTTGTTCCCTACAGACAGCCTTTTTGTCTTCTGTGCCTTGCAGCAAGGACAATAAATTCCACATCATGTTGCCTTTACACAAGCCTGGTGATCTCAACTGGTTTCTGCCTTGTGCCATTTCTTACATCTGTTGCCAAAACCTGCGAGAGAGCCAAGTTCTCTGGAGAGCTTTAAGGTCTCTTGAACCTCTACCCCAGCTGAGACCACTCAGCAACATCCTCAGACCTTGGTCCCTACAGTTCCTTCCACTTCTCCCATCCCAGATTTCTCTGGGCATTTCAGGTCAGGCAAATCCCCCAATATCCTTCTCTCTTCTTTCTCTCTGCTTGCCTTTTACTCTCCCCAATAAAGTCAGAGAGAGGCTTGCTCTGCCTTTTGTGCTTTTTAAACTCCAGCACTGGTCTCAAAAAGCACTCCGAGGAAGGCTGCTTCCCTTTAGCTTCTGACCAGCCACAGAGAGACATTTGCCTTGCTCAGTTGCTTGTGTTTATGGCTTTGTATCCCAACTGGAAACGCCCACCAGAGATCTGGCCACTCTCCCACACCTCTCTCTGTACTCCAGTGGGGAACTATTTTCCACCCCCACCCATCCTAGCCTGCCCACTGCAGAATATCAGCCCTCTCCACTTCTGTCCTGATCGGAAGCCCAAATGGCTGATCTTTTTCTGTAACATGGCATGGCCAAGCTTCCTGCTGGACAACAGCTCTCGGTGACCAGAGCATTATACTTTTCAATTTTTTCCCTTTTGCAAAATAAGAAAATAATTAACAGGAGATAAGAGTTTGCTTTTATTTCTTGATTGCTGAATTATATTAGGTAATCATAATTGTCATTTTGTTGCCAGTAGCTTTTGTAAATCACTGTACATCTTTTATATATCCTTTTGTTAAAACAATTATGATGTTTCCTTTTTTTGGTTGTGATGTTTCTTTAAAGGGATGTTTTACTTTTGCAGACAGGGCCTTACATTCCTGTTGTATATATGCTACATTTAGACTCCCTTAAATAGGCTTGTGATGCTATGGGTTTTAATTTTATTTTAGACAGCGCTAAGGAGAAATAATGTTAAAGCGCCATCTACTGGACTTTGATAAAATTCTGTAAGATGGGTCTTTTTAAAATAAAATCTTGTCTATATTCAGTTCAGGCTTTTATCTGTCCTTTATAAAATGCTAAAACCAAACAGTGGTTATTCTGCCAGCTAGTCATTGCCTCTGGAATAGCTGCCACTCTCAAAGCAGAAGACAGGTTTCTCCGGTTGCCATGGTGAATCCCTATTGACACCAACGGCCAATGGAATGTTGACCAAATGGGCCAGTGGACTTCTTTCCAGAGACAGCTCTCTGATTGCATGGAAGTAGTGAAAACTGAAAGCTGAGGGGTCATGGCTAGGGCAGCTCTTCAGCAGCTACCCAAAGGTCCCTCAGAGGAAATCAGCTCTTCACATCCCTGAATGGGTCATCCAGAGAATCTATGCTTATCTATCATTTCCACCTGCACTCCCCATGGAAGGTGAAAGGCAACTCTTTCAGTGATCATCAGGTTTCCGCTATCTCAGATTGTCCTGAAATGATGCTGTTACAACCCTTTCTTTTTTTTTTTTTTTTTTTTTGTTTTTCTCCGGTACCGGGAACCGAACTCACGACCTTGCGCTTGCCAGGCAGGCGCTTTTTGCCGCTGAGCTAAATCCCCAGCCCCTGTTACAACCCTTTCTTAAGCCTTCATCAAGAGTTGAGCTACAAGCCTGGGCTTTTCTCTTTCTATTAATAAGTTCAAAGACCTAATTTTCCTCCTCCTTTCTCTTCTGTCTACCCACTTCCCTCATGCTGATTCCTCCCTGACATTTCCCTCACTTTACTCCCTTGTTCTACCACTGTTCACTTTGAGACAGCCCCCCAGGGGCCCTGCTGTGAGCTGCCAGCCATTAGCCAACCCTCTTGTGTGCCTGTCCTAGGCTGGAACTGCACCCGGCTTGTCCAGCCTGCCCCACCCAGAGCCTGCTCTGCACTCATACAGCCCTGACCACACAGCACAGCAGGCACATGCACCACAGTGGAGGTCAAGGTCCGACCGGCACTCATACATATGGTAAGACCACAGTGCCTGTGCACACATCCCACCACCAGTGCACCTGTCTGAGCCCACTTTGGATTAAAAAGAATGTGAGCCTACACAGCACATCCCCTTGCTTCATTCTTCTCCACTGACCCCATACACAGCAGGCCACACCCCTGGCTGTGCCCACCACAGCATCCTGGCCATGACAACCCCTGGCCCCTTGCAGGTCTGGGCTGCACTGCACTGCACCACCCCTGCCCACCCGCCCTCTACCATGACACTATGGCTGCCTGGCTATACAAGTGAGCTGGTCCATGCTCACCATGCCCACCTAGGGCCATCTTCTGAAGACCTACTGCTACTCATGGCACTATAGGCCCAGGCTATGGGGCACAGGCCACCCTGCCCATTGCTCCTCTAACTTTCTGTCATATGCTTTCCCAACCTCTGCCCTGCCACATACCCAGTCCAGACTAATTACTCCCTAGTCCTCCTGCTCCTCCTTCTCTATCAGACCTCTCTCAGGTTAGCTCTTTCTCTTTAGACTCTTAAAACACCAGTTTTCTTTCAACTTGCCAAAAGTTAACTTTTCACGCCTTGATTAAAGACCGATATTCCCTCCAAGAGATTAGATTAACAAAGCTTACAACAACTGTTTGCTTTAACAGGAGACAACAACTATCGAAAAACAATTTACACTTATGCTTTGCATCCACTGAGACTGATATAACTAACCTTCTCCTGGGTGTTCAACAACTAAAGTTTAGAGACCAGAACCAGAGAGATAACTGGTCTAAGACAACAGCCAATATTTTGACCCTGGCCCTCCAAGGTCAGCAGAGACCCAGGACATGAAAACACTTTTTCTACAGGATCCTGCAACTCTGGTGAGTCACCCAGTCTCCTGAACAGGGAGACTGATAGGCCCAGAGGACAGAGATTAACAAAGATGAGCAATGTGCATAAGGAGGGTCCCCCAAAAAAGGTCTGTCAAGCAAGACTGTGACCCATCCTGCCAGCTGACACTGAGAGAGGAGCTGAGAGGTTTTGTTCATGGTTCCAAGAGTAAAGCTTTGAGAGGTTTACATGGCCTTGATGGACAGTGAGAGGTCAATTTTATTTATTTATTTATTTGCATCAGTAAATTTATTCCAAGTTAAGAGTTGGGTGCACACACCAGGCATGTTACCTCCACAAAAAAAATCAGCATTGTAGTAAAAATACTTAACACTTTAGCCATGAAACTCAGATACTTGATAACCCTCTCAAGATACTTACTTTGTTATGAAATTTGTAATCTATACTTGCCCAATTAATATTTAAAATGTAATTGTATTGCTTATTAAACTTATATAAATATATATTTCAAACATATTTGCTGAAATTGTCCAAAAATAACTTTATGGTAACTTCAACATATCCACATATAACTCCTAGCAGTGTTACTATAGAACCAAAATTTTTCAAGTAGCTTCAATTCACACCATTCTTGACCATATGTATATTTTTACTACTTGGTTATTTTAGTATATCAACCATCGCTTCACTAATATCCCAGAGTTTTCTTGCTACAGACTCATCCATAGCTTTTGGTAATAACTCTTCCTCCTTACAATCTCCAAAGTACTTTCCTGACACACTTTGTACCTCAGGGGAAGAAGCTAAATAGATGGAATTCTGGGCACCTTCTAGAGGAGTTTTGAAGAAAGCCCATGACACCAAATTGAAAAATAGTTTGGCCAGTAGTGGAATGTGTATGTAGCTGCCGAGATTAGTCCATACAATACTGGGATGTACATGCTGACAGTAACATTGGTGTCTTCTAAGTGGTGGGCTATTGCTCTGGTAAAAAGAATGCTTGCCAGTTTGCTCCAACTATAACAAAAACTTTTACTGTAGCTTTGTTCATTGTTTAAGTCTTCAAAGTTGATGTCTCTATATGTATAAAACTTGGAAGAAATGATCACAATCCTGCTGGGAGCTGAACTTTTGAGGAGTCCAAGCAGAAGATTGGTGGGAAGGAAGTGTCCCAGATGGTTCACTCTGAACTGCATCTCAGACCCATCTTCGTTCTTCATATAGGAACACTGGAAGACCCCTGCTTTATTGATCAAGACATCCAGTCTTTCCTCCTCCTGCAGCAGTTCCAGGCAGAAGGCACACACTGAGCACAGAGAGGCCAGGTCAAGCTCCTTGATGACCAGCTGGCCCTGCCTGACTGGCCACATCCTCAGCTGTCAAGTTCCCAGTGCAGCTGGCTGCCTTCTTTTGTGCCTCCTCCTGCATGGTCACAGCAGCCCAAGATCACCAGTGTGCCCAGGCACAGCAGCTCGGCAGCTGTGGCCAGCCCAGGATGCTGTTGGTGCCAGTGATCAGCACCGTCAATTTTAATTAACACAGGTCTCATTTTAAATTGATCTTAAACACCCAGCAGAAAAATATAATTGAAAGAGATAGATAAACTTTTGTTATCTATCTATGTGCCCTCCAAAAGAGCAGTTATTTATGTAAAAGACACCTTGACTGGTCTCTCCCTCTCCTAAGTTAAAAAAAAAAAAAATTAACAAGGCAAGCGGCTTCCAAAATCAGATGACATTAAACATTCTAACAACAGTAGAAGAGGTACTTGTGCCAATATAAAAGCTAAATGCTGTGTATACATTCCTGATCCTTCTGATATATCTATGGCTATTCAAGATATTAGATGACAGGTTAAGGCCATATCAGGTTGTAAAATTCCCTGAGTCTTCCTAGTAAGATATTTATTGATTATAATCATAATAGTCTTGTTGATTTTATTGTTTGGCCCATACTTAACTATTTTTTTGGCCTTGTCTACACTACAACTGTGACCAGAGACATATCAATTAAAAGGCCTCAAGATAAGCAACAAAAAATCAGGCCTACATAGTCCCCAAGAGATAACACCTGGTCTAATAAGGTCTAGGTCAACATTAGTTACCTCAGTAGACAGCCCAACACCCCAGATTATTGTGTACTTGAGAAGATCTTTAATCTTGCTTGCCTACTACATGACTTACTTTCCATTAGATCAATATACCTAAACAACTCACAGAACCCTTCTGTCAGTTCAACCTTTCTCTTTCCTTCTCTGGCTTTGCCCAAAACCCCATCGCCTCCCCAGATCTGGACCCTAGGGTCTGGATACCTCCTCCCCTTCCCTGGCTCTCAATCAAACACCTCTTGCCATCTCCTTAAAGCCACATTGCCCCATCCCTCCCAGTGCCAATAGTCTGTCCCAGATCAGACTCTAAGGAACTAAAATCAGTTATCTCTCACATGCTCCAACAGAGTCTTCTGGTCCCTATCAACTCTCCAACACTCCAATTCTCTCTGTCCAAAAAGTGAATAGCACTCACAGATTAGTACAGGATCTTTGTGCTATCAGATAGTCCTTCCTACCCATCCTGTGGTGCCAACTGCGTATACTCTTTTATCTTCTCCCTCCCCATCTACTCAGTCCTAGATTTGAAAGGTGCCTTCTTTATGATTCCCTTACTCTCCTCCACACAATCTCTCTTCACCTTTACTTCAGTCAGGCACTCACCCTTGATTTGCTCTTCTGCCCATCCATCTCCCACATCATATAATATACAGATGAGCTCTTTCTCTGCAGCTCCTCTTACAAATCCTCCAGATGGGCCTCATGGCTCTTTCCCTTAGCAGGGCTGCTTGCTGTACAATCTTCCATCCCTTGTTCAGGCTCTGTCTTTTCAGACTCCAGTCACAGTTCTTACAAGACTACATACAAGCAACCACTAATTGGCAATTGTTATTCTCTGCCCTCAATATAAGGCAGTTCCCCAAGGTTTTCCTTCATACTAGGTTGCCCACTCAGCCCATGTGCCATGCAGGAAGCAGTCATAAGAAAGGGTACTCATCTCCTTTCTTCTTCTTTTTCCTTTTTAAAAAATAAAAACAAAAAGATGGAAATGTAAGACTTGATTATGACATGACTCTCTCAATACCCAACCTGTCTGCCAGAAAAGGCATTGTTCTCAGCTCTGCACTGGTGCCCTTGGCAAACATAGGATATTGTAAAGGAGATAAGGTGGAACATGGAATCTTCCAAGCACTGGGACATCTGAATACACCCAAACATTTACACCAGATGCCTCCAGGACTTTTCCTGCTGAAGTATGAGACTTCCAGAGACTTTTGATCACTGATGTTTATTAAAATCTTCCCACCTAATATCCCTTGGCTTCTTTCAAGTCCTATAAAAAAAGCACACTTCTTTGTTCCCTACAGACAGCCTTTTTGCCATCTGTCTGCCTGTACCCAGGCACACTAAATTCCATGCTATGTTGCTTTTACACAACCCAGTGGTCTCAGCTGGTATCCATCTTGCACTGTGTCTTACAGGTACACAGTGGGAACATGACTGGGAAATGGCCGTGGGACACACTGGGAGGTGGAACTTCAGGTCACTTGGGTGTGGGCTGCCAAGGAGGGCACTCTCCTAACTGAGCAGCTAGGATTCCCATCTTCCCACCTGAAGAGACCATGGAGAGTTCCCCAGCCTGGGAGGCATAGGTGACCGGGCAGGGCTGCTCCTGCTGCCGGGTAAAGGAGGACAGGGCCTTACCCAGAAGGGTGTCAGTGCTCAGGCTGTGCCTACTGTGACAGCTCCTGGTGACTGGCAGCTTGGTTGGCTTGAGAGTCACCTTGGAGTTAGTACAGCACACTTCTGCATATCTCAGGTGGCCATGGGGCATGACCTGGGGGGTCCCATGTGGCCCCTGACCCTGGTTCTCTGGAGCTTTAATCTTGCACTCCGCTCCCCAGGTGCCAAAGCTGAGCATCTGTCCTCCACTCCATGTCTGGCAGCCTGGGCTCAAAACTCAGAAACTGCCAGCAAAACAAACCCTTTCTCCTTCAAGTTATGCATGTCAGGTATTTTGTGCCAGCAACACAAAGCTGACCCAAACATCTGCTCTGTCAAGTCAGAGGTAGAGGCCAAGTCCGGGGTCCCGACACGAGGAGGGGAGCTTGTCATCCTGAACCAGGGGCCCCAACTCTGCACCCACAGAGGAGACCCCAGCCTTCCTGGAAGCTGGCCCTCACCCCGCTGGAAGGCCCTACAGTCCCACCTGCACATCCACAGCATGAAGGGGCCACTCTGCCTAGGGAACCTCAGATACACTGAACTTTGCAACTGGTTTAGGAAGCAAAGAGCAGCAGGACATGGCCAAGAGTCCCAGAGATGCAGGCAGGAGGCCGAGGCCCACTCCGAGGGATGAGGCTTGGGGTGGCTCCAGAGGCTGAGACTCAGGAAGGACACCCTGTGGGACAGGGGAACAGGGCTTCTGGAGACCTACACACTGCAGGGTTCCCTGTGGGGAGGTGGACATGTGGGAGCTGTGACCACAAGCAGAGACAGGGCTGAGTCTCAGGGATGTGGATGGGAGTGTCAGAGGTTGGCCAAGTCCTCTCCTCCCCGCCAGCACCATGGCTGTGTTCCTCCCCACACCCCGCTGCTGTGCCAGCCCCACCTGGGGAGAGGGCAGGAAGGGCATCCTTCCTGTCAGGACACTCTCAGGGAGGCCAGGCAGTTGGAGTCCAAGTCCCGCCCACGGGTGACCCCAGGCAGCGGCAGGTGTCCTGTGCATCCACAGGGCTCCTAGAATCAGAGGTCTGCTGTGGGAGAGGAGGGGGAGCCACTGCTGCCATCTGGGATGGCCACAGGAGTAGAAGCACGAACACCTCAGCCCCACCCAGGTCCTGGCAGACAGGAGTCCCGCAGTCCAAGGCCCCGAGAGGCCCACATGGAGCCAGTACAGAGGCTGGGGCCACAGCACTGCTGGGTTGGAGGTCTCTGCTCCCTTGAGGAGGTGGTGGCCCTAGCCTGTGAACTCCCTGAGTCTCAGGTCTAGACCTTGATCGGATGATGGGGGCCTGGGACCAGGCGGGGGTGGACCTCAGCACCTCCCTGCTGAACAAGCCAG
This sequence comes from Chinchilla lanigera, assembly GCF_000276665.1. Lineage (NCBI taxonomy): Eukaryota > Metazoa > Chordata > Mammalia > Rodentia > Chinchillidae > Chinchilla > Chinchilla lanigera. The sequence goes on from NW_004955476.1 coordinate 11,741,315, forward strand.
CACCCGAGGAGGACCCAGCAGATCCCAGGTGTGCTGCTCCCCATGGCCACAGAGACCTCCAACTGAAGACCTGCCCTGCTCTACCCAGATAGTGCACAGAGGGTGGGTTCATTTCAGGACCAAGATGGGGGCAGTGAGCCACGTCCCCTCCCCAGGAAATGACACAACACAGTAGGAACATGCACACTTTATTGATCCCAATTGTGGACAGCTGGTCAGGGTGTGGAGTGAAGGGCAGGACCCAGCCCAGGGCCAGGGCAGTTGTGGAGGGACAGAAACCGCAGGACTAGTGGCCCTGAGAGTCATATATCGCCTTGGACAACTGCACGGAGGTGAAGGAAAACACAATGATGAGGCTGATGGTCAGAGCGATGCTTAAGACCAGGGCGCTGACGTTCAGGCACTTGGCGGTGGAGGCGTAGCTCTGGGCCCCAATCACATCGCCCACCATCTTCCTGTCCCTAGACTGGGGGAGACCAGAGAGTGAGGGCCCTGTCTGACTGGGTCAGGGCAGAGACAGGGTGCTGACTTGGGGGTTCCAGGCCCGCCCTGCCCAGCCAGGGTGCCCCTGCCCTCACTCAGGTGGAGGACATCCCCCTCACACTCAGACTGTATAGGTGGCCCCAGGGCTGGCCACTCACCCCAGGGAAAAAGTCCCCTGTGAGTCCCTTTGCAGCTGCCAGACAGCCTGGGGGCCACCGCCTGCAGTGTGGACGGGGTGTTTCTGGTGTGGGCAGTGGGGAGAATTCCTCTGGGTGGGCAGAGACCAAGTGTGACCCCAGAATGCCCAGGGAGCTCACCTCATGCCTGCCCTGGGAGATTCCTCAACACACGCACATGTACCCAGGGCGCCCTGCACACCACACACAGCCAAGTGCCCATACATGTCTTGCAAACACACACACACACACACACACACACACACACACACACACACACACTGACACACAGATTCTGTTCAGGCAGGTGAATCTGAACCTCACAGCACCTTCCCAGAGCATCACACCCAGGCACTCACCTTTATGGAGTAGGCAAAGGCTATGAAACCCAGGCAGCATGTGTTCATGAAGATCGTGTTGAAGAGGGACCAGACCACGTGATCAGGCACAGCAATGTCACTGCGGATGTTGATCACAGTGGAGGTTGCGGGAACTGGGCTGTGGGTGCCCCCTAGCACAGTAACCTCATGTTCTTCCTGGAGTCTCTCGTAGTTTGGGGGCAGGCCGACGTTGGCCTGAGAGAAGACAGTCTGGGTTGTGTGGCTCATCGTGCTGATGTGGGACACGCTGAGAGTCTGGACAGTGGGCTCTTCTTTGTGACCAGCTCTGCTGTGCAGTTTTGATTTCTCACAAGTTTCTTTTTCCTGCCCATAGGCAAGTTAGGGATTGGCAGGGTACTGAGTGGGTGGAACTAATTCCTGAGGATCAGATTTCTCTAGCGTAGGGAGGCAGGAAGGGTGGAGGGTCAGGGGCTTCCGGTCCAGGACCCAAGCCAGGACTTGTGTCAACTGACCCTCCCTGTTGCGGGCGGGGCCCTCGGGGGACTTTCCCAGGACTAGCTGTCTCCTCAGCCCAAGACAGCCATGGCAGCAGCTCACTGTCCCTGTTCAGGACACCAGAAAGGCCTCTTTTGTGGGTGACCCAGCTGCCGTGGCTCTGTCACTCAGTGCCCAAATTTCCCTCAGATGGTCTGTGAAGCCATGTCCAGCGGCTCCACCTCAGTGGCCTTTCATAGTGGCCTCTATGGGGGGCGGTGACCTGGTGAGCACCAACGACAGAGGAGTAGACAGGATTGAAGGTGTTTTCAGCAATATGGACTTAATGGTATCACTGGTCTAATGGTGCTTACAAGATCTGAAGGTAGCAGTGGCTGTGTTAAGTGCAGGCTCACAACACTCCTCATGTCATGCGTTTGCTCTAGGATGTTTCTTGGCCTCTGGCACAGGGACCTTACCCTGAAATGGCCATGTTGATGAGCACCTTCCACGGCATCCACACCCTAGGACCCCGTTCCCTCTGTCCGTTGTTGTCCTGGTGAGCCCCAGGGAGTTTGCTGCAAACAGGCTTCCATATTCATTCTGTCCCTGGCCTGTCCCCAGCACCCAGAGGCAGGTTGGTCTCTGGGCACAGTTCTCCCGGAGGTGCTGCCCATTCCTCAGCTGTCCCAGAGTGGCTAAAGAGAGGCTCCTTCCCTCTGCCCTGCTCCCTGTCTTAAGGTCACTTGTGGTGAGCCCTGAGTTCTTTCTTCTCCCCGCTCTGTCCCTGAGCTCATCCTCTGTCCCCCAGGGAACAGCAGAGAAACAGGCTCTGGGAAGCAGGCCTGGATGCTGTGGTCATGGCTGCCTTGGGCTCCATCCTTTTGGCCTGCTTCTGTCCCTGAGTGCAGTTGCTAGGCCCCTGGATGCTCTGAGTTGCCTGTGATCTACTCTACTTACAGTGGGCAGCTCTCCACATGGTCCCTTGTGGGCCCATGTCCATCCTCAGAAGTATAGAACCTCTTCTTTTTAGACAGGAGCAAAACTTCAGACTGTGCCTTGAAGAGGCTTAGAGGTTGTGAAGGAGGACGCTGTTCTACTTCCATGTAGCCAAGGACCAGGCACTGTGGAGCAGGACCCAGGGGGATATGCTTCTCACAGCTCGCCTCTCTGGTCCACCTGTGAGCTATGCTTCAGACCCAGGTCCAGGACTGGAGCCTGTTAAGTCCTCAGGACAACAGATACTTGCCCCTCATAATGATGGACATGCTCTCTCCCACAATCATCCCTGCAGAGCTGGTGGCCATTGCTGTGCTGCAGAACTGAGGATTGGGTGTTCCCCACAGAGCATCACTCTGGTCCCTTTGCCTCAGGGCCCACCACTATATCCTTCACAGTCTAACCACAGGCCCATGGTCCCTGGCAGAGGACTCAAACCACGGCCAACACCCACTGGTCCTAGGTGAGCCTAAGTGCACAGTCTCAGGATGGTTCTGCTGTGTGGGCACAGAGCTGGAGAGGACAGCTTTTTCCATGAGTCTGCTGGGAGCCTGTACATTTCACTCATCAGTGGGGAAGGCCTCCACCCACAGGTGCTGGACATCACTGGGCCACCCCTGGTCGCACCCTGCTTCTCACATCTGTGCTGCATGTTATCGCCTGGACCCTGAATCCTGCTCTTGGATGTCTCTCGGTGGTGCAGGTTCCAGAGGTCCTTGGACGTCAGCTCTGTCTTTGCTGGGGCTGCAGCAAAGGGTTCCCCTTCTTCCTGACCCCTTCCCCTTCCATCCTCAGGGATTTTCCCAAAAGTTTTCCCTAATAACAGAAGGCCTTAAATAGAATTCCTGCATACATTTTTGGTGGAAGGCTGATGGAGTGAGCTCACAGTACCCTGCTGAGACTGGCTTTCCCTGGGAGAAGGCAGGTTCGGGGGTCACTGTAGGGCACAGAAGTCACTTGAACAGGAGTGCACTGGCTGCAGTGCAGAGCATAGACTCTGTTGCAGTGAAGGATGGAGCCCCAGGAGGAAGGAGGATGCTTGGTCTGAGCAGTTCCAAATGTGGATGGAAAAGTTCCCCATGCCCTGGACTCCTGGATGGTGGGACTCCAGGATTTGGCTGGGCATCCAAGGAACAGGAAAAGCCAAAACATGGGTTCTGCCAAAGGCTGGGCAGGGTAGGATAGGAGCAGAGGCCTGAGGGCTCTCAGAAGAGCTAGGCTGGGGTTACCTCTCTGAGCAGGCCATTGGGTTGGCGAGCCTGGTTCAGATGTTCACACTGGGACCTGTGTGTCACTGGCACACAGAGGCATCTTGGGAGGACAGCAAGATGAACCCCCCAGCCCTAGGCAGGGCTACCACCTACAAACAGTTCAGGGTGAAGGAGGGCAGAGCGGATCCCAAGGAGACTGAGCAGGACCCACCCACCCAGGAGGCGGAGGTTGGGAAGAGGACCCCATGGCTGGGGAGCCCACTATAGTCCTGCCAGCCCTGCTGAGTGTGTCAGTCCCTGGGACTACCTGGCTTCTGCTTAGCAGTCACCTCTAATGGGGTCTCCACTTTCTTACCTTGCTGTGCCACCAGCTGCAGTTAGCACTGCCAGAGTCTGAGTTCTGACTTCTGGGCACACAGGACTGTGGTTTCGGTGGCTCTGGTTTTGAGGAAAGGGCTGAGCCCAGGCTTTGGGGGCTCTGGCTACACCCAGGGTGAAGGAGGTCTTCTATGGCCACAGCCCTGCACAGCTTCTTGTGGGTTTGCCTGGGGCCAATGCTGTCTCCTGGCGACCTTGGGTGGGGTCTCCCTGGTGGGGAGGGGATGCAGGCACCAGGGTGGCCGCCCTGTTCCACAGACCCAGGCTGTAATTTGGGCTTTGTTTAGTGGGTGGAGCTGGTCAGTAGGGCGGGCGTGGGTCTATAAGCAAGCTGGGCACCCACCCTGGAAGCAGTCTGAGTGAGCGAGACGGCGCTGGAACCCATGGACACGTCGTTCCCCCGTGAGGAACCCCAGGCCCCGACACCGGGCAAGGCTGATGGTGCTGCCCCCACAGCCCTCATGCTGGGAGAACCAAGCCCTCCGCCTCACGACCACCTGATCTGGTCCATCTTCAGCACAATCTACCTGAACCTGTGCTGCCTCGGCTTCCTGGCACTGGTGCACTCTGTCAAGGTGGGCTATGGGTACAAGTGAGCCTCGGTGGAAGATGGGAGTGAAGCTCCAAGTGGGATGGTGGAGGGGGCTCCAGGAGTGGGGACGGGGCTCAAGGAGGGTGGAGGAAGTGCTCCATGGGCAGTAGCTTGGGAGTGGGGCTTCTGGAAGGGGTTCATTAGCATGGGGGCCAACATGGAGGCCTCCCCATGTAAAAGGGGTGCCAGTCACAAAAAGAGGGTCTGTTCCCTCCTCTTGGGGATTTCTTTCTCCCGAGAGGGTGGGGTCCACAGTGGGGCTCCACATGCTTCAGCCCCTGTAACCAACCCCCATTGGCCCCAGCCTGAGTCCTCTTTGCACAGGTGGGTGTGGTAGCAGAGCTGGTTCAATGGCCATGGGCCTGTGGCTGAGGCTTCCAAGCCACATACCTTTGCAGTCCCTAACGGACTGGGCGTATGACCTCATTGAGGTCCAGCTCTGTGTCAGTTTGGGGGCAAGGAGGGAAGAGGGCCTGATCAGGTAGTGTCCCCTGGGCCACACCCCTCTCATCCAGCTAGACAGGCCCTGGCCCCAAGACCCCTGGACTTAACAGTAATTGGCTCTGTGGCTGCCTCACAGGCCCGAGACCAGAAGGTGGCTGGGGACCTGGAGGCAGCGCGGCGCTATGGCTCCAGAGCCAAATGCTACAACATCCTGGCTGCCATGTGGACGCTGGTTCCCCCGCTACTGCTCCTGGGACTGGTGGTGACTGGAGCCCTGCACCTGTCCCGGCTGGCTAAGGACTCTGCCGAATTCTTCAGCACCAAGTTTGATGATGCAGACTATGACTGAAAAGCTGAGTCCCTGTCCTGACCAGAGCACCCCCACCCCAGAACCCTGGCCCCGGGGAGCTGGACCCTGTGACAAGGCCTCAAACCTTGCCTGGATCTGACCCTGGAGGCACCCCAGGCCCAACTTGGGCACCCAAGGCTGACCCTTCAGACCCCAGGGACCTCAGCCTAGCTGTAAGAGTCTCCAGCCCCCTCACTCACTGGGCTCAGTCTCTGTTCTCAATTAAAAGTGCCAGATGCCAGACAGCTGGGGCCTCCTTGCTGACCATGTGGGGAGGAGCGGCTGCAGGGACCACACAGCTCCACCTCCTGGACCAACTTCTACTTGCTTGGTTTTGTCCACCCAGTTGTCCCCCAACTGTCCCTAGAGCTTAGGGTGGCCTGTGGCTTTGGGGGTGGAAGTGCCAGAGTATTTTAGGACAAAGTTTGGGAATTCAGGCCTTTGATTCCTGCTGTCCTGTGGTTTGGTGTTGTGTGTTCCAGAATATGTTTGGGTGTGTCCTGAGTCCATGTGGCTTGCCCTCTCTGTGTGTGCTGCTGCCTCTCTGTCCCTCTGTCCCCATGTCCCAGGCACACTTTGATGATGAGATCTCTATGCTTCAGGGGTCTTCCTTCCCTAGGGTCAGCAAGGGAGGTGGGCAGCCTATTTCCCAGGTGGGGCAGGCACAGGATTCCCACATGTGGTCACACAGACCTCATGCCCACATGCAAAGACTCCCCACCCATGATAGAGGCAAAAGGGAGGATAGAGGAAGATCTCTGCCGAGCCTGAATGCTGCGGCTCAATCGCCTGCCTGATTCACCACACACCTCTGGCCTCCAACTGCGGAATCCGTCGTGTAAAGTCTGCCAAACACAGCCTTGTGTGGTTGGGATGGGGCCCCGACCTCCCTGTGGCTCAGTGGCAGGGTGAGCTCATCCCAGGGGTCTTACTAAAAGGTGTTTTGAGACACTGAGTCCCACCCAAGCCCCTTCTCTCTTGGGGGTCCCTTGGCTTGCAGTTCTTCCTGGGCTGGAGAAAGGGTTAACCTTACACAGCTCTTACCTGGTGACAAACCTGGAGCTGGGGCCTAGCTGAACCCTCAGCCCGCAAGGGCAGGGTATGTTGGGGGCTGGGCTGGAGACAGAGAGCTGCCACCACTAAACAAAGACACAGGCAATGTGTGATGTGTGCTTGAGCCAGAATGGGGACAGTGTGTTGCCTGGGTCTGTTTTAAGGAGAGGCCAGACTGTGCTGGACACAGAGGATGGATGCAGGGGTCAGTCCTCAGAGAAGGGGTCTTCTGCTGGCCCCCATGTGCAGTAGGGCAGGGATAGGTGCTGAGGGCAAAGCCAATGATCCAGCTGATGGTGCAGCCTTCCCTGCTCAGGCTGTCTCCTGGGCAGGCTGAGGGACCTTGATTAGCATACCAGCACACATGCCCTGGGAAGGTACACAGAGGTGACCCACACAGGCAGCAAGTACCAGGCTACACTGTCCCATAGGTGCAGGGCCACCCACCACCCCACTCCAATGCCTTCAGGTAAGTCTACTGCTGGGCCTCCAAGATAAATGCCCACTCCTGCCAGGACAGTCCCCACCTAGGCCTGCAGCAAGTGGCACCCTCTCTACAGACTGCTTATCTCTAGCCACTCAGTGACAGTGATCCACAGGGCCCTGCAGCTGAGGAACAGTCAGCATGTGGGGGGTTCAAGCCATAGTCCTGTCCTTGTGGCTGGGGGCTCCAGCAAGCATGCTCCCCCATGCTCATTGTGGCCATGAAATGAGCAGTGTCCATGAGTCCCTGTCCTCTTATGCCACACATTGCCACTGGAGTGGTCATAAGAACTCACAGTGCAGAGGCAGCTGGCTGAGGCCACAGTGTCCCAGCCTGGACAGCTGAGCAGTCCGGGAGATGCAGTTGTGGAGCTCCCAGGTCAAGTTGCCCAGTGTGACTCGCCCTGTATGTGTGGAGCTCTCTGCCTGGTTTCCACTGAGTGAGAAGAATGTGGGTATGACAATACAGAACAGGGTCCCTGATCCCCGGTGAAGAGAAACTCCACCCCTCACACGATGTTACTTCTGGAGGAGGGCAGAGACCTGCCCCTTTCAGGGTACACTGTGCCAACATCAACCTTTAATTCCTTGAGCTGGCTTGCTGCAGAAATCCAGGCCTCACCAGGTATTGGCCCTAAATGCCATATCACCTTGTTGCTTTCGGAAGACATCTAGGATGGGCCATTCCAGGGCCTCACGGCCTACGAGCAGCAGCTGGGCAGAGCCTGGCTGCAGCCTTCAACTCACGCACATTTGGCTCTGGTCCCCTGGTGGCCAGCAGGGAGCATCTGGATCTCGTTCTGCTCTCTACTCGCCCTACCCTCTGGTGCCAGTGCCCCTTCCCTTCTCACTGAGTAAGTAGGGATGAGTGCCCAGCCAACCCCACTGTGCCGGAGACTGGCCAACCCCAGAATCAAGAAGAATCAAAGAGTAGGGAGACCAGGGTGTCACAGTATGTGACCACAGTGGCACAGAGGATGAATATTACTTGACTTAGTTCAATTACTGAAAGCCCCCTCTGCTAAGGAGAGTCCCAGGAGAAGCCTCAAAGCCAAGAACTCTTGGACTTTTAATTAGAGTATAAGTGGGAAAAAAAAAAAAGCAGAAGAAAAACAGTTTGGGCAAGGAGCTGTCTCAAGACTAAGTAGTTTTTCTTGGGGAAAAGAGAAGGACAACAGGCAGATATAACATACTTCACTAATCTAAACTTGTTTAATGATTCACTTCTCAGAGTCTGTGTGGTTTTGCCCTGCAGTTTAACCATTCATTCTTCAGCCAGGTCTTCCACACCAGAGCACCTGACACCCAGTCTTTGGTGGTTCTGCAGGTGGCTGTGCCCCCTTCCCCAGGCTCACACCCTGCCATTCATGTGACAGAAGAGTCTAGAGACCAGCGACCACAGGTAGGTCTAGGGGCTCAGGCTTTAGCTAAAGGAGCAAGACAGGGAACCAAAGGATGGGGTTATTGCAGTCAGTGCAAGGGCAAACAGGCAAGGTATGTGGGTCCAGACCTGGAGGAGCTTAGCCTTGGGGAGGCATTGGCATGGGGCATAGAGGAGTGGTTTCAGAAGAGGCCTAGGATGCCTCTGAGGCTGGTACCCTGGTTTTTTTGGGGACTGAGCTTCAGGGTTAGACTCTGGGGCTGGAGCAGGATCCAATGTCTTTAAAATGCTCTTCTAGGGAACTCAGGGCTAGAGCTTCAGGGCAGCGATGGGGGTGATCTTTGTATCCGGCCAGCTGAGCAAGGAAATGAGACCTTGTGCCCTGCAGAGACAAGGGCCCCATGGAGTAAGGGCGCACGTGGGGCACTCCGGGGACACATCACCCCATACTCTTTACCTACCCAGGAGCAGGGGCAGCTGAGCTCGTGAGGGCCACAGCTCAGCCTCCAACTGGGGAGCCCTGGGCCATGTCTGGGCTGTGACCTCGACTGTCACTGAGTCTTTGCAGAAACTAAAGTTGAGCCTGTTCCCCTGGTAGAAGATGCCAGAAACACACACTCTGGAAATGCCCGTCAGGCAAAGAGGATCAAAGGTCACACCTGTGCAGGTAATCCTGTGAAGAGAGCTGTGTGAGGAGGCAAAGAGAGCCCTCTCCATCACCCACACACATTCCTGTGCTCACCTGAAGCCTGTACACCCAAACAGCACTGCCTGCAGGAAGCCTCCCATCCCTGTCAGGAAGTTCACAGCCCCGGAACCGTCTGCATTCTCCGTCCATACCTGCAGGAGGGTGGTTGTGGCAGGCCTGGCACACTGGCTTCCTCTGGCTGCCTTCCCAAGGTCAAGAGGAACTCCAGGCTGTGACCACATGGGCTGCAGTGGGGGCAGGTGAGGTCAGCCTGTGGGTTAAGGGCTCAAGCCAGGCTGACCTTGAAGGGCTCAGTGACATTGATGATGCTCCTGTCCAAAAGACCCTGTGCCCGCGACGGGTCCTTCAGCTCCATCCAGCCCACAGCAAACATGCTCTGGGTTCAGAGTTCAGAGGGTACAGGGCTAAGATCCATGGCTTGGGGAAGGAAGAAGGGGTGTGGGGCAGGACTACCCCCACCCCCAGGCTCTCACCCATGTCATGGCAGGGCCCTGAGAGGATGTCACAGCCTCATAAATCTCCAGGTTTCTCCTTCGGACATCGGGACTCAGAGGGAAGGGGACAGGGTATCCCAGGAGCACAACATCAGCCTGCTTCACCTCCTCTCCTAGGGAGTGGGCTGCTGATGGCGTGCTGGGTTGGACACAGGGTTGTGGGTGGGGAGAGGATGCAGGCAGCACTCACCAGGCTCATACCCATCAAACTCAGGGTGGAAATTCCGTTTGGGGTCAAAAGGCACCTTGATTTTATCAGCCACCACCAACCACTGGTCCGGGATAGGCTGACCCAGGTCCTGTGCCAGGGCAGCAGCAAAGTGCAGGCTGGGGGAGGATAAAGGCTACAGTCCCAGCACTGTAGGTTGGGCTAGGGCTGCTGGGCAGGCAAGGGCAGACCCAGGGGTTGGAGACTGACCTGTTCTGGACAAGGACGTTGGTGTACACGGAATTGTTGACTCCTGTATGGTACTCGTCAGGGGGCATAACTCCTGGGCACATGAATCCACCATGGCACATACTGCAGCAGTTCCCATCCACCATTCTGCTTGCCCACCTACTTGCCCAGGCCCACACCTCTCAGGTGGAATTTCTTCTCCTCGGCATTCCACTCCACACGGCTGCACCAAAACTCCGCCACAGCACTGACCACATCCCAGCCACCGGCTTCTTGGAAGAGCTGCAGGTCCTGGGGAGTAGGGGCTGGGACTGAGGCCAGAGCATGAAGGGTCACAATGCAGGCCCAGTGCCCAGCCTGGTCCTCGAATGTCCCTTAAAATGGCATTCCAGGACTGGCCCCAAACAGGGGATCATGAGTAGGATGGCATACCTGGTGAGCCCTTACCTGGGTGGCATAGTAGTACAGCTGGAAAGCCAGTACCACCGCCCCATTGATGTGGACCTCCTGGGCCCCATAGATGTCCTCAGGGCAGACCTCCAGGCCAGAGTTTGCACTCTCCCAGGCAAACTTGGCTCCCTGTGGGATGGAGGTGAGGGATGGGAGAAGGATGGGTCAATGTCCGTAACCCTGACCCAGGGGGTCTGATCCCTTGCGCAGGGTGAAGTGAGGAGTGGGGGCTCTGGTGCCTGCCGTGTGACTCTGTGGGCCAGATGGCCTCTGCCTTGTTCTCAGGGTGTGCTAACCCTGGGTGATCCCCCAGGTAGTGCCCAGGCCCCTTACCTGGTAGCTCAGGGCCCGGGCATTCTCCAGGGCCCCAGCCAATGTTTGGATACGGTACTCCAGGAGGGCCCTGGCAGCCTCTGGGTGAAACATCAGGATATTTGGGAACATCCAGAGGTCCTGAGAAAATGTCCCCATTCTGGAGCCAGGTGGCTTCCCCATCCAGCTTCCCCCTGCAGCAGTCACCCTTAATGCCCAGTGGCCCCCAAGTCCTCTTCTTTGTGCCCTCAGCTTTTCTGGCCCTCACATCTCATCCTCCACCCAGTTCCATGTGGCAGCAATGGTTTGTGTTGCTCTTGGATTGAAGTCCCCATGGCTTCCTTGGTCCTAAGAAAGCCTCAGGCCCACACTGTTCCCCAGCCTGCATGAGGACCCCTCGGTCACCCACTAAGTACCCCTGGGCACCTCTTGATCACTCTTGTCCACCAGACTCCTGCACATCCTTCTGGCAGACATCACCTCCTCCAGGCAGCCTCCCCACCTGCACAGTCCCTGTGTTCCCCCAACCACTGCCTGGGTCCCAGGGAAGACAGATGCTGATCTTTCACTCCCTGTAGTGCAGCTGGTGCTGGGCAGGCCATGCATACCTGGTCCCAGAAGATGTGGCCCCAGTAGCACTCTCCATGGCTTCCGTTGGAGAGACCTCCAGGGCTGAGGCCATGGCAGACGGGTCCTGAGGTCCCAGGCTGGGGCAAGGCACTGAACAGGTAGTAAAGGGAGCTACGGAGAGCCTCGCGCAGAGCCAGGGGCCCTGCCACGTCCAGGCTGCAGCCTGTCCAGAAGTGGGCCCAAGCATGCGCATGGGTGTCATACAGAGAGCCCCTAGCCTGCAGCTCTAGGGCCTCAGTGAGGCAGGCCTGGGCTTCCTCCTGGCTGCCACCCACCACAGTCAGGAAGTCCCAAGTCCTGATCTCTTCACCTTCGCCAAGGCTCAGGGCTGGGGGCACTGGTGTCCACAGCATGTGTACCTCCTTCTGGGGGACCCCTGGCTGCTCTGGGGTGAGTGTGTGGCCATATAGGTACCTGTGAAGGTACGGCTGTGCCTCAGTGATGGCTTCCTCCTGGGGCCACCCAGTGGGAACCCAGGCCCCCACTCACCTGAAACCTAGGAAGTCAGGGCCCAGGTGCAGGTCCAGGTCTGGGCTTTCTGGGGAGAAGGCTGACCACAGCAGTACCCTGATGGGCCTACTATCCGCCGCCACACGTGCAACGCACACCCTGAAGGCCAGGACATGGGGCAGCGTGCGGTGGGCATAGATGCGTTGGGAGGCCCGGAAGCTGGGGCCCTCCATGGTGTGCAGGAAGGAGCCTGGGGAGATTTGGGAACCTGGTCAACCTGGGCAGGGGCAGGAGGGAGCAACAGAGGGAACTCCAAGAAGGGTACAGAGCGGTTGTGTCACCCCGGAGTAGGGAGTAGGTCCCTTGGACCTCTGGACACCTCTCCCCATAGTGAGGTGGGCACACCCTCCCAGAATCTCTGTAATGGCTACACAGGACCTGGGAGGCCCAGGAGAGAGGAAAGGGCAGCCATAGAGGTCCCGTCGCAGGAGGTCGCCTCTCTTGGCCTCCTTTTCTTTGTGAGACCCCTTTGCAAAGTGAGGAGGTGCAGGCCAGGATTGCTGTGTGGTCCCCTCTGCTTGGGGAGAGGCCAGGCCAGGCCCAGCTACCTGTGTTGGTGTCCAGCACAAAGGTCTCAGTCAGCTGGTCTCCTGTCCCTGCAGGGGCTTCCAGCCGCACGTTGAGGGGGCTGGGCAGGATTGCCCGGTGTGTGTTGCCCCTGGTCCCGTTGTACACGCCGCTCACGTGCAGAGTGTCATGGTACACACGTGTGCCCAGGTATGCGTTGGTCACTGTGGCCAAGAGCCTGGGGTCCCTGGGCAGAGAGTGCGCGGCGAACTGCGTGGGGTCCGGTTGTGCGTCCTCCATAGGCGGTCTCTGGCGGGCAAGCTGGGCCGGGACTGTGGGTTCCCCTCTTCAAACTGCAGCCTTCCAGTCTCTGCAAAGCCTGGCCAACCCCGCAGACAGGGGCGAAGGACCCTAGTTTTCCAGCACGCCACCTGTGGGCCTCCCGGGAAAACGCCATGAGCGCTGGTCTCCAGCCAGACGCGGTTTACCCGGTCTCAAGCTAGTCTCAACGCCTGTGGCCTGTGACCCCGAGAGAGGACTCACCCAAGCCAGCCGTCTCCCCGACCCCAACTCTGCAGCCGCGAGTGCACGTGGGCCCGCGTTCCGCGGTTCGGAGCGCCGAGGTCAAACCAGGAAGTCCGGAGGCTATCGCGATCTTCTGCGGGACCTCCGGGATTCACCGCATCCTTGCTCGGTCTCCGGACGCCCCCTGGTGTCCCTCGTGCAGCCGGGTGGGCGCCAACTCGGGCGTGGCTTCGGGACGCGGGGCGTGGCGCGCGGCGTGGTTCAGAGGCAGGCGTGGGGGCGCCTCCACTCTCGCATCCTGAGGTTTTGTAGAGAGCTGTGAACCTGGTAAGACACGGCAGACCCAAGCGACGAGAAGTCCAGCTTTGACCAAGCATGTCTGCAAAGCTGGATCTGGGGTGCTTGGCTTGTGACGATGTATTTGACTTCTCCAATCCTCCTTCTCTACTATGTCCTTTTCGCCAGAGGGGACCCTGTCCAGTTCTGCTAGACATATGCCCTTTCCTTTGCTCTGAGATCCCCTCCGGCTCGCTCCGCCTCTGCCTCCGGTCCCAGCAGGTCTCCGCCCCTACCCACGCGAAGCTTCCGGGCAGCTCTGTAGTGGGCGCGGCCTAGAGCTGCGCGGTTGGGCTGTGTCTGGGTTGGCTCGTCAGGCTCCCCACTTAGGCGTCCAGCGTGGACACCAAGTCAGGGCATTCCTCTGGTCTCTCAGAGGACTGTAGCAGGGCTGCCTCACCACCCTCACCAGGGCCTGCCTCGGTTCCCCGTCTTTTCCTGCGTTCCAAGCGCGCTTACCCCTCCCTTTGCTCTCGAGTATGTGGAGCGCTTTCTGGACATTCACTCAGGCCTCATCCGCCCCGCTCCATGCGCTCTGCAGCCCCTCACTGCACTGTGCTTCCCTGCACATGTCTGCCCCTTTATTATTTAGTGCAGAATGTACTTATGTATTACATATGTACTTACGATGTCTTGTTCATCATATATGTGTTTACTATATTACTATTTCTATATCTGGAAGGCTAAGGCAAAGGGGTCCTAAGTTTGAGGCCAGTGTTTTTGTGCGACAGGGGCAAATCTTGTCTTGATTTAAAAAAGAGCAACAAAAAAACCCCCACTGTGGTGATGCCTGCCTATAATCCAGCACTTTAGGAAGTTTGCTAATTTGAGCCACCTCAGGGACTTATCAAGACCCTGTCTCAAAATTTAAAAATAAAATAAGATAAAATAAAAAAGATCTGGGGACTCAGTTCAGTGTGAAGGCTCTGAGTTCAATCCCCAGTACTATTTTTTAAAAAAGTATCCTATATTTACTGTATTGTGTTTTTATATATCACATGTACAGTATCTACTGTATCTTCTGTCATGTGTGTATTTATGGTGCTGTGTTTGCATATGCCTACATATTTATTATCTGTCTTCTACTTAGAATACTGCCTTAAGAGGGCAGGGATTTTTCTGTTTTGGGAATGAAAGTGGATTTACAAAGTGGTTAATGGAGAGGGTTTCCCCTGGGAAGTGACTCCAGGATACTCTCACCCAGTCTGGGGCCCAAACATGGAAAGAGCCTGCAGAGCCTGGCAGAGGAGACTGGGGCTTCCAGGGTGTTTCCTGCTTTCTGCAGCCAGGCCAGCTGCTGAGCCTGATTCTCCAGTAGTGCCTGTGAACTGAGCTCTGTCCTATGCAGGTGGATTGGTGAAAGATGATCAAGACCTGCTGGGATGTTTGGCCAATGTCACAGAAACCAAAGAAAAAGATTCCACTGGAGAATTCATTATCAGTGTATCAGGGCCATCAAGGTTCCCACCCAGGGGGGTCACTGCTGTACTCCCACCTCCTGCCTTTGGAGCAGGGAGGACTTCTGGGCTTTGATCTCTGTGTCCTCCACTTTTGCCACGCTCCAGTCCTCAGAGGGCACTGATGACTCCCTCGGGAGAACCAGGGTGGTTGTCAAGTGCTGGATGGATGATGACCAGGCTGGGTTTTGCTGTCTTCACGGCCCTCAGCTCCTGCACTGATGGTTCATTCAGCTCCACAGAGGCCAGACTACATGTGCATAGGACAGAGAGTTGGGTCACAGAGAGGGAAGAGGCCTGGGCTTCAGGTACAGTGCTAGGGGTCCTGGGGTGGGGACAGTGATAAGGCTGATGCCCTTGTCTATGCCAAAGGGACAGGGACAGGTGACCAGTCTGGAATGTGCCAAAGATGAGTGGTTATTCGAGAAGTAAAATGATGGTAGGATCGATGCCCGGACTGTGGCATGGAATATGGGTATTATTTGGTCAACAAAGTGGTCTAGGGCTTCAGAGGGGGGCTTCTCCATGCCAGGCCCCCAGATCTTATTGGAGCCTGGTCACTTGAAAGGTCTCTGGAAGGGGCTTCTCATGAGGGCTTGTGGGAGCCCCAGGGACCCCCTGGGGTTGACAGGCTGGGTCCTAGCACCCTGCCTGCTTGCCCCTGCTTTCACCTGAGGGTCTGAAGGCTGCATTCTGGGTGCCCAAGGACTGCACACAGGTAGGTCACCATGGGGCCAGGCAGGTGACAGCCGCTGAGGTCCAGGGTGATAAGAGTGCGGCTCTGTCGGAGCAGGCCTATTAGGTAGTGGAAGCCTTCCAGGGGCCTTGGCAATAGGACCCTGGGAAAGAGCTGATCTCAGAAGCTGCTAGAGTTGGAGTCATGCCCCTCCAGCCTTGAGCGGAGGGGCTCACCTGAGTGTCTGCACTGGCATTGGGGCCAGGCCAGGCCCTCACTGAGCACATGCACACCAGTCTCACTGAGCCTACAGTGGAGGAGGCCCAGCTCTGTCAGGGCGGGGGCTCCCCTCAGAGCCATTGAGAGTTCTTGGCAGACCCTGTCAGAGAGTTTCCAGTGGGACATCCTGTGGTCAAGAAGACACAGATCTGATGCGTGAGATCCTGGGTTTGAGCCCTAGCACCAACCAAAAACAAAATCCAAAAAGAAGCAGTTATATCTGTTTGTGAGCCCTCTGGCCACTTCTTGCTCCCAAATGCACAAACTTTTTGCTCTCTGGTGGCCTGATATTCACCCTGGAGAGGGTGTGGAGTCCACTTAATTGGGTCATCATTTCTTTGGTCAGCTAATCCCCATGGTAGGGTAGTGTGTGTGTGTTTGTTTGTTCGTTTTGCTACTGTAAGCAATGGTATTCTGAGAATCTGTTGTGCATTTAGTTTACTGGTAGAATTGCTGGGCCATATGTGATCATCCTTGGGCTCCTTACTTTATTTCTACCTCCTTCCCACACCTATCAGGCTAGTGTATCAGGTCACTATTGATGAGTGACTACCACTTTCACTGTGCCTGTCAGTATTAATTCCTATAACTTCTCTTACTTTCTGCTCACTGGTGATGGCTAACAGTGACTGGAAAGCTATTGCGTTCCAGTCGCTATACATTGTAGCTCCTGATGGCTCAGCTCAACCCTCTGAGAGAGAACCTGGGTGCATTTCACACCAACCTTTTCCTCACTAGCACCTAACTCAGGGTGGAATCCTAGTGGGTCCCCAGGCTCCCCTAGGTCAGCATTCTGTATCTGCACAAGGTAACCTGCTCTGAGTCCCTTCCACAGAAAGAAGAGGCTGTAGTCACTCACGTCAGGGTGCTCAGGCCACACTGCAGGTCAGTCATGGCCTCGCAGAGTGGATGCAGTGGAGAGACATGGAGTTGTTTCATGGCGGCTTGAGAACTGCTGGGAGAGAGAGGTGTTGAGGCCCACTATGCCCCTTCCAAGCTCCTTCCTATCTGTGGTCCTGGGCTCTTGGAACCACCTCTGCCAGTCAGTCACCACCCCCCCCCCCGCAACCAAACCAGGATTCTTCCATCCCTTCTGCAGGGCCTTGGGCCTAGGCCTTGCCAATGTCCCGGTGAGCACCTGGGATGGGTGCTGAGTGAAGCTAAATTCAAGAAACCAGCACGGTTCTTGCCCTGAAGGGGCTGAGGTTCTGGTAAAAGAGGCAGGCCTGAGGGATGCAGAGTAACACACAGGATTCCAGGCTATCTGAAGCAGCCAGGGCAGGCTCTGAAGATGGACAGCAAAGGGAGTGCTACATGTGGAGGGAACAGCAGGTGCAAGGCTCAGGGCAGAGGACATGGTGCATTCCAGAACTTACTGGAGTAAGCACACAGGGAGGGGGCTGGACCAGAGCTGCAGGAGGCAGTTGCCATGCTAGATTTGCATTGGTTGTGGATGGCTGAAGGTGGGCATAGTAAGGACACCTTGGG
This sequence comes from Chinchilla lanigera, assembly GCF_000276665.1. Classification (NCBI taxonomy): domain Eukaryota; kingdom Metazoa; phylum Chordata; class Mammalia; order Rodentia; family Chinchillidae; genus Chinchilla; species Chinchilla lanigera. The sequence goes on from NW_004955476.1 coordinate 11,758,449, forward strand.
GAAGATGGACACTGGGCAGCTGCCTTGCAAGGGGTAGAAAGAAGTAGTCCTAAGGTTCTCCAGCCTGTCTGACCTTGGGGGAATAGACACCAGGTCTGGACATGTGCCCCAAACCAAGAGGGGCACCAGTGTATAGGCACACACTGTCACCCGTGCCCCACGAGACTCACCCCTTCATCCGCTTCACCAGGCTCCCTTTCTTTTTTGTTTCCTGCCCAGCCACTTATCAGCTGCAGCACCTGTCCAGCTGGGCAGCACCGAATGCAATAGCTCAGAATGTTGAGATCCATGCGGCTAAAGCACACATGCTCCAGTGTCAGCTGGGGGAGGCTGTTCAGGGCCTGGCACACAAAGGCATCATCCAGGGTCTCATACAAACAGTACAGCAGCTCCAGAGGGAAGTTGGGCTCTTCCTCCTCTTCTTCCTCTTCTTCCTTCTCCTCTGGCTCTTCAGTGTCCTTGAGCCCTTCAGTCCTGTCTGTTCCCTCTGGTGCTACCCTGGGGTGGCTCTGCCCCTGCAACCCATCGTAGGGCGTCCTGCTTCACATGTGCTGGGACCACGCAGCCGAAGTGGCGCTGGACATCCTGTACATGCTCCACACTCAGCAGTCCAAAGAAGAAGCATGTGGTGAGTGTAAGGTGACTGCGCTGCTCCATGCCCTTGTGCAGTAGCGTCTCCAGGCCACCTACTGGGACCCCGGTGCCCCCTCATCCTCCAGCAGATAGGACAGTGCAGCAAAGAACTCCTGGAAGCTCTGGTCGATGAACTGGTGGATCACCTCAGTCTCCAGCACACCCGGCAGCTCCTTCTTGATGAGAAAGTGCTGGATGTCAGAATCTCAAAGATCCAGGCGCCCCAAATCCCTTTCAGAGAACTGTACCTTGTCTCCTAGAACCTCTTAGCGAGTCAGATAGCACAGCTTGCGCAGCTCCCCCCTCACGTGGGGCCCATTGGAGCCCATGGAGTTCAGCGCGCTGCGCAGAAAGAGCAGGTACACCGAAGCGGTGGTCTTGGAGGTACATGACAGGTCCCGGCCCAGCTCCAGCTGCCGGCACAGTACAGTGCGCACGATCCAGCACACGACTGGCACGAAACACAGGGCGAACAGGGTCTGGATCTCCTTCACAAAGCGATAGGCACGCTTGGCCCTGCGCTCCTCCTGGAAGAACTTGTAGAAGTACTTCTTGTCCTTGTCCGAGAAACCTCGCACCTCGGCGCACTGTGGCGCGCACAGGCTGCAGTGCTGCTTCGCGGAGGCGGTGGTGCGCGTGGTCACCAGCAGGCGAGCCGAGGGCAGCAGCGCCTTGCTCAGCAACCCGCCCTGCACCCGCACGCCGCTCGCTGCCTCGAAGAGATCCGTGCAGGGGGCGGCCTCAAAGGCCCGGGGCGCGGGCAGCTCGTCGGCGCCGTCCAAGATGAAGAGCAACCGCTGCCGCTGAGCCAGCATTAGCGACGGCGGCGCATCGCTGTCTGGGCACTGGTCCAAGATGAGGTCGGACAGGCTGCGCGCGCCGGGCTGCTCCAGCAGCTCGTGGCACTGCAGGAAGAAGGCGAAGTCCACCTGGCCGCGGTACAGCTTGCCCGCCACCCAGTCCTACAGGATCTTCTTGGCCGCCATGGTCTTGCCGATGCCTGCCGGTCCCTGCAGCACCACGGTCAGCGGCCGCCAGCCCTGGTTGTCACTGCCGAACAGCCCGTTGAAGGTGTGCGCGTCCGAGCGCCAGGCGCGCCCGGGCTCCGGCTCTTCCGCTGGTCCCAGCGCCGCCGCCTTCTCCCTGGGTGCCGCGCTCTCGGGCGCGATGAGCAGCTTGGTGAAGCGCTGGCTGATCTTCACGGAGAGCGCGTTCCTCTCCTTCACCTTGGCGTGCTGCTGTAGCACGTGTTTGCGGTATTTCTTCTGGAACTCTGCGGGGAGGAGACGCGGAGGTAGGGTAGCGGCTCGGGGGACTCGCCCTCTCCCAGGCCTGTCTCCTCCCCTGTGGAGATCCCCAAGCGTCTGGGCCGCGGGGGCCGCACCCGAGCCACCTACCCGACACAGAGAGCAGCGCCTGGGAGCTGGGGCCGAGCCCTGCAAGGGAAACCGCGTTGAGGCGTGTGTGCGCGGGGGGGCGGGGGGTGTGTGTGCCACGGGCTGGAGGCTCCCTCCGAAGCATCCAGGATCGCAAATTTACAGATAAAGCACCGGATTTTTTTCTGGGAAATGGGAAGGAGGAAGGCCTCGTGGATGGGGGGCTTCTCCCCGAGGGCAGCAGAGTGAGCCCCCCCCCCCCGCGAAACCCTGCCCCTGCTCACCTTGCAGCCGTTGCTCCTTGAGCCGCACCGCCACGTCGCGCACGTCCGCCCTCTTCAGGGTCCTGTGGGCCACGTCCAGAGCTGTCTCTGGCCCATAGAAGAGGGTCAGGTGCTCCACGAGGTCCACGGTGTCCGCGCACTCCAGCCGCCCCCACGGGATGCTGCGGCCGCCCACCGCAGCATCCCGCAGCTTGTGGCGGAAGCGCTTCAGCTGGTCCTGGCTCAGGTCCTCCAGTGCAGCCAGGAGCAGCTCTCGGGCTGCGGCGGCGCGGGGCTCCAAGCTGCGGGCGGGCAGGGGTTCTTCAGGGCACCGCCTTCTTGGTCCCGAACCCTACTGCAGGGCGTCAAGTCCCCCACACTGGCGGAGGCTTGCACAGGCACAGACTTCTCCAGAGGCCCTACACCAATGCATGCTAGAGATCTAGGCAATGGAGGGAATCTCAGACTCTGTCCTCCCCTGCTGAGACTCTGGGTCTGCCTCCCACCGATGCTGCTTGTGGTGTAGTGGGTCCCTCGATGACCACACTGACCTGTGGGCGAGTCTCTCTGTTGCACTTCCCTTGTTGCCTTCTTCCTCCCATACACTTGGTCAGATGTCCAGGGAGCTGTGTCTACAGGGCCTGGGCTCTCACCTTCCCTTCTCTTCTGAGGGCAGGGGCCAGCAGACCAGGCCAGGCCCTGAATTCCCTCCCCAGTGTCCCTGTAGCTTTGCTGGGCCTGCCTGGGACTCCTGCACTGAGGGATGAGTCCGTTAGTGAGGAACAAACCCCATAAGTGCTCTGGGGACTGTGTGAAGCTCCAGGAGACCAGCACAAGGTGAGGACCCCCACACCTCTGCTGAAACCAGCCCACCCTGATCCACACCTACCTGAAGCAGAAAACACTGGCCTGGGCCATGGAGGCTCTATGTGGGTCTGGCACTCACTCAGGGACAAGCAGAGTAGGAGAGGCAGCTAGCCCTTCCCCAGGATGACTGGGCCAAGTCCTGGGGTTGAGGTGGGTCAGCCTCATCCAGACAGCCTTCTGGTAAGACAATCCCCAGGTTCCCAAGCCTATGCAATGTGGCATGAGTGCACTGTCACCCTTTAAATGCTCTGCTTGGTGACCTTTGGTTTTTTACTGTTCTGTTAACAGCCCTGGGGTGGTGGTATCGGGGTGTGGCCAAGAGCAGGTAGCTGCAGAGGGAGTGGGCAGCATGGAGGAAGTGCTGGCTCAGAACTGGCCTTAAGCTAAGGCCTCCATGCGTTTAAATTCTGCAAGCAGGGGTGAGAAGGGGCTTCCAAACAGAGGAACTGTGGGAGTAGAGGAGGAATGTGCAGGGCTGTTGCCTGGGCACAGAAGGACAGGAGCTGGAATGTGAGGGCAGCGACTCAAGCTCTGCAGCATTCCACATGGTCCTGAGGAGGCTGATGGGCAGAGGTTTGGAGGAAAGGGGTGCTGTGACTCTACAAATCACCACCTGAACGTGGGGCTCCAGTGCTTGCATGGAGGTGTGAAGTGTGCATATACTCATATCTGAGTGGCCATGCTAATGCTGTGCTAGTGTGCCTGAATTTATTTATAGTAGTCTCCAAAGACAACAGGTCCTAACCTTGGGATCTGTGAGTGTTCCCTCATATACCAAAAGGGACTTTGCAGATGTGACAAAATTTAGGATCTGGAGATGGGGTGGTATCCTGGGTTACCCAAGTGGGCCCAACATGCCATCATGAGTGCCATCAGATGGAGGTGGAGGGTCATTTGACATAGAACAAGATGCTATGCTGGGGGCTCTGAAGCTGGAGGAAGAGGCCAAGAGACAAGGCACTTAAAGAAGAAGGCTCTGAGATGGCAGAGCCTGGGAGAGAGTGTGGCCAAGCCCTCACCTGGAGCTCAGCCAGTGAAACTGATTTTGGACTCTTAACCTCCAGAACAGTAAGAGAACATACCTGCTGTTTTGATCACTGTTTTCTGTGGTTTGTTACAGCAACTGCAGACTGTTGAAGTGGACCTGTGAGCAAAGCTAATTGCCCTGGCACCCACCTGGTACAGCTCATCCATGTCCCATTTCCTTCTTTTGTGGGCCTCCCTGAGAGTCTCAAGTGTAGCCTTGATTCACCCATTTCTCCCCGTGACTATTTAAGATTACAGGCCCTTGTCCTTGAGGAAGGCTCAGGTAACCAAAGATATGGCTCATGTTCAGCAATCTCTCTCCTGCTTAATCAACCCATCTTTCCAACTCCGGGGCCACTAGCACCTGGGGAATTTCCATGCATAAGGTGCTCACAGACTCAGGGAGCCTTGCCCTGGAGGAACAGGTAGGCACAAACATTATACTTCTGAGGGTTGTGGTGCACCTTTTGATGGATTTTTTTTTTTTTTTTTTTGGCACTGGGATTTGAACTCAGGACCTAATGCTTGCCAGGCAGGCACTGTGCTGCTGAGCTATCTTCCTGGCCCCTGTGGTGCACCTTTTGAGTGGCCTTTATGACCAGGAATAAATTTCTCATCCTAAAGTCCTGGAAGGCTATGGGCTGAATGTGGCAGGCTTGAGGCCCCTAGCTCATTGGGACCCCAGCCCTCTCAACAAGTGGTCTGGGACTCACATTCTCTGACAGGCTGGGATTTTGTAGGGGGAACCTTGCAAGCTAAAATAGCGAGCTTGAGAACAGATGGCTTGAGGTGAGGAGTCTGGGCCCTGTGCAGTATGGTGGGTGTCACTGGGCCCTGAGGCTACTACTCCACCTGTAAAGACCCCAGCCTTTGCTGACTCCTGGCTGAGCCAAGCTCTAACCTGAGATTTCAACACACTCCTGTGGATGCAGACATGACACACATAAACATGGATGTGTTGTTCTTAAACAAATGTTTACTTTATGGTGGAGAAAAGAAGTTTTCCACCATGGCCATGTCTTTCACTCTCACTTAAAACAGAAAGCACAAAACCAGGCTGCCTGGATCCAATCCTGAAGGTGCTGCCCAGTAGCTTTGTGATTTGGGGCAGAAGGCTTCACCTCTCTGTGCCTCTATTTCTCTGTCTGTATGATGGGGTGGGCACAACTCTTCCATCATGGGAGAGAGGTATGTGGGCCATGCTTCAAGCATTTGCTGTTCTCAGCCCTGTGTCCCTGAGTGGCTGCTGCCATCACTGTCCTGCTTTCTGGGCTGTGCTTTCCAAGCTATGAAGGACGGTCCAGTGTCTCAGCCCACTTTGGTTCTCATTCTAAATCACGTCTCAGTAGCTCTCAATATGACCAAAATTGCCTCTTCCTTGAAAGGCCCTTTTCCTGTTGTGGAAGGAATGGAGGATCGTGGTGCCAGGGGCTGGATTCTGAGCTGCGAGGCCTGTGGTTTGGGAATGCAGAGGAGGATCAGCCTTATCACTGCACTGGAGGCGTCACCCTATGGTGGACTCTGCTCAAGAGCTCTTGATACCTTTGACAGTGGGCCAGGAAAGGCTGATAACAGGAGCCAGTTTCAGAGTCACAGGTGAGACTTGGAGCTTTGGTGATGGGAGGATGTGGGACCCTGTGAGGGGGGTGAGGGAGGGGAAGAAAGGAAGATAAAGGAATTTGGATGGGAGGGGTGTGGAGCCAGCCCCTCAGCAGTGGCACCTGCTCCTGGATTTATGTCATGGGGCCAGCTGCTGAGCAGAGTCTTTCCCAGGTACAACTTAAGTCTGGAACACAGAGCTGCATTCCATCATGACATTTACACAGGCTTCTTCTGCAGGGGTTTCACTACTCGGCAAAACTTCATAGCTCTGTCATTTCTTCCCTGTCCCCATGCTGTGCCCTCATGGCTGCTGGAAAGATGTCCTTGGGTTCTCTTGGTCCCTTGGTGTCATCCATTCCACCTCTGTGGTCCTTCTTACTCAGAAAGCCTGGCTTTGGACCATTTCAGGTGTCCACAGCAGAATTTCCTAGAGCTCTACCTGTTGCCCTTGTGATGGAGACCACTATGAAGCAGACATGGGCAGGACTTAAATTAATCAATTGGCTTTTCATGTCCACTTGTGAACCTGTCCAAGGCCTAGGCTCCTTGTCTGGAAATGGCAGACTCATAGTAAGTGAACCTGTGTGAGTCACTAATCCCTACTAAATCCTGTACTGGTGGATGAAGCCCGAACGCCTCAAAGGATAAGACAAGATCACAGCCAAGGACACCTGGATCAGATCTCAACTGGATAAAGACTATAGCCTCAGGCATCTCATTCTTGCTGGGCCTGTTCCAGGAGCCACACCAGCTGATAGCATACCCAGGAAACCTAAGAACATCTTTTATGAACATGGGCATGGAGAATCTCACAAACCATTTAGAACCAACAGAACATGTTAGCACACAGGAAAACACTATACCAGGACTGAGTGGGACTTTTCCCAGAAGTTCAAGGCTGGCTCAACACCCAAAATCAATTAGTCTATCATTAATATTGGAAAGGACAAAAGCCACTTGATCAGCTCCAGAGATGCAGAAAATATTTTACAATATTCAACATTTTTGCACAATTAAAAGCTTTGAACAAACCAGGAGAAACACAGGGGAACTTCTCTAGTTAGAAAATCTCAAAATATTTGGAAATTAAACAACATACTTCCAAAATAGTACATGGGTCAAAAAGAACATCTCAAGGAGAATTTTTTTTGGGGGTGGGAGGTTTGGCACTGAATCTAGGGCCTTTTCACTGAGATACATCTCCATCCCTTTTTTTTTTTTTTTAATATTTTGACAGGATTTTGCTAAGTTGGAAAATTGCCTGTGCTGGGTTCAAACTTGCAATCTTCCTGTGTCAGCCTCCTGAGGAGCTGTGGTTATAAGAATATATTACTGTACCTAGCTTTAAATATATACTTTAATTAAATAAAAATGAAAAAATTAAATGAAAATGAAAATACAATTTAGCAAAATTTGTGGGATTCATCAAAAGCAGTTCTTGTGGGGAAATTTATAACATTCCAATGTTCATACTAGAGAAAAAGAAAGCTGTAAAATGAAGTCTTAATTTCTACCTTGAGAAAGCAGGAAATAAACCAAATTAAGTCCATATTAAGCAAGGGAAAAAGAAATAAAAATAGATCCCAAATCAGTAAAACTTAAATAAAATCAATAGAGATAATCAAAGAACCTAGAGTTTTGTTTTTTTTTTAAATGATGTTGATAACCCTCTCCTCAGACTAAGAAGAGAGAGGGAGAGGGAGAGAGAGAGACAAAGAGACAGAGAGAGAGAGAAGGGACCAAGTGAGATTTATTCCAAGCATCCACAGCTAGTTTAAATTTAAATATCTATTAATATAGAAAATCATCATCAAATAGATGCAGAAAAGCATTTGACAAAATTCAACATCCATTTATGATTTAAAAAAACTCAAGAGATAGAGTGGAGCTCACACAGCTTGATAAGGAACATCTACAAAACACCTTCAGCTAATGCCAAGCTTGATGGTGAGAAGCTAGATGTTTTCTTTTTAAGACTGGGAACAAGACAAAGATGTGCACTTGCACCATGCCTAATCGACATTGTATTAGAAGTCAGCTTACAAAAGGGATCAAAGGGTACACAGATTGTGAAGGAAGGAAAAAAACTGTTTCTTTACACACAGCGTGATAGTCTTTGTAGAAGATTCCAAAGAATAAAGCTCTTGGAACTAAATTATGACCATAACAAGCTTATAGGACATAGGCTTAATATGGAAGTCCTTTGCTTTCCTATGTACCAGAAAGAAACAAATGGAATCTAAAGTTTGAAGCAAAACATCATTTATATTAGCTCCAAAAAAGTGAGATACTTAGGTATAAATCTAACAAAATAGGTGCAAGATCTACATGGATAAACTATAACTCTGATTAAAGAAATTAAAGATCTAAATAAATTAGAGGTGTTCCATGTTAATGGATAAGAAGATTCTACATTATTAAGAATCAGCTCTTCCCAGATTGATCGGTAAATTCAGTGTAATCAGAATCAAAATCCCAAAAATCATTTCATGGATATAAAAAAATAGATTCTAAAAAACAGATTCTACAGTTTGTATGAAAAGACAAAAGACTCAGAGCAGCCAACATGACATTGAAGAGAGAATAAAATCAGAGATGGACACTTCCTAGGTAACCAAGGTAGTGTGGTGCTGGCAAAGGATTAGCAATAGATCAATGGACAGAGCCCAGAACCAGACACCCTTGACAAAAGAGCAGAGGTAGCTCAACAGAGAAAGGATGTCCCTTCAACAGATGGTGCTGGCACAAGTGGACATCCATCTGCTGAAAAAGAATCTACATATGTGCGTCACACCAGTCACAAAATTAACTCTGATTGATCAAAGACCCAAGTATCAAGCACGAAACAATAAAACTTTTAGAAGATAACATAAGAGAAAATTTAGGAGACATTGGGTACGGTGATTATTTTTTAGATGTAACACCAAAAGTCTGATCCATGAAATAAAAAAATTGGTGAGTTGAACTTTATTAAAATGAAAGATTTGTTCTGGAAAAGGCATCATCAAGAGTTTGAAAAGAGCCGGGCTTGGTGGCTCACGCCTGTAGTCCCAGCACTCAGGGATACTGAGGCAGGAGGATCATTGCGAGTTCAAGACCAGCCTGGGCTACAAAGTGAGCTCAAGAGCAGCCTGAACTGCATAAAATATAACAACAACAACAAAAAAAGAGAGAGAGAGAGATTGAAAACAAGCCACATGCTGTGGAAAATATTTGCAAAATGTATCTGATTAAAAAGACTGTTACCCCCGAAAATAAAATCTTTTAGGATACAACAACAAGGTAACAAATGACCCAATTAAAATTTGAGCCAAAAACCTGAACAAACTCCTTACCAAAGAAGATAAACAGATGGCAAATAACACATGAAAAGACTCTCAGTAGAAAACTGAACATTAAAATGGTGAAACATTACCACATACCTATCAGAATAGCTAAAATTCCCAACAGTAACAACATTAAGAGCTGACCAGGGTGTGGAGACCAGGGTGGGTCATTGCTCGTGGGCATACAGGATGGCGTGGCCACGTGGAAGACAACTCCCTATGAAGCAGAACACAAGCTTACAAATGACCCAGCAGCCAGCCACATGCCTTACCCAAGTGAGTTGAAAACTTACATCCACACAAAACCTGTACAAGATTATTTGTAACAGCTCTTTTCACAGTTGCCAAAATTTGGAAGCTAAGATGACCTTCAGTAAAGGAATGGATAAATAAACCGTGGTATACCTAGACAGTGGGATATTAGTAAGCGATAAAAGGGAAGAAGCTCTCCAGCTACAAAAGACATGGAGGAAAATTCCATATAGCTGAAAAAAAAAAAAAAAAGGCAGTCTGAAAAGGATATACACTGTGTGATTCCAATTCTAGGACATTCTGGAAAGAGAAAAACACAGGGACAGCAGAAATGTCAGTGTTTTCCAAGGGATAGGGCAGGGATAACCAGGTAGTACACAGAGGAGTTTTAGGACAGTGGGACTAATCTGTATAGTGTGAGACAGATGGTGCTGTTCATCTGTCCAAAATCATAGAACGCAAAGTGAGTCTTAATGTAAACTGTGGACTTTAATGATAAGGCATTGATATTGGCCATTAGTTTTAGCAAATATGCAACACGCATGGAAGACGATAATAATATGGGAGATTGGGGGTGTGTGACAACACTTTGTATTTTCTGAGGAATTCTGTAAAAAATTCTTCTTGAAAAAAAGTATATTTAAGACAGTGTGAGAGACTTGATCAGAATCCTGTCTTGCCTCCATTCTTCGTGTCTCTTGTCCCTTTATAATCCCCACTCCCCTTCTAGGGTCCTCGTTGACTATACCCGCGGGTCGGGTCAGTGGCGCCACAGCGTGGGGCTCTAGCACGGGGGAATTTAGTGACGGACGCTGTTCAGGAGGCCGGCAAAAATAAAAGTGAAAGAAAGAGGATGAGATTGCGTGGGAACCTGCTACGCTTTCTAGACCTCGGTAAGTGAACAGAACTTATGGGACAAGAAATGAGTCAGCATAAAGTGTTTGCTGAAGGCTTAGGAAAAGCCTTAAAGGCACGAGGAGTAAAGGTTAAAATTAAGCAATTGTGTCAGTAATTCGATTTCATTAAGCAAATCTGTCCTTGGTTCCCTACGGAAGGAACTATTGATTCAAAATGATGGAAAAGAGTTGGTGATGCTCTTAAAGATTTTTATGATGTTTTTGGGCCTGAGAAAGTCCCGGTAACTGCCTTTGTTTACTGGAATCTGGTAGATAAAATGCATATCACAGAGACTCATTGACCCAGTAGCTGCTAATGTAGTTAAAAGAGCAGAGTATATATTACTATGAGAATTTAAAGAAAAAAAAAAAAACTGATTTAGAAAACAAAGATAAGAAACAAACTAAAATAATTGATGGGGATGAGGACTTCATGTCCTCTGAGAGTGATTCTGAGGAGAGTACTAATACCCCGCGCCCTCCGCCATACTGCAACAATCCTACTGCTCCTCCCATGGATTGTCTGGCTTTTGATCCCGGAAAGGAATTTAGGGACAAAATAGAGCTGTTAAAGGAACAAATAAAATTACAAAAGGAACATCAAGACTTGATAGCCCAGCTAGAAAGCCTAAAAATAGGAAAATCTAAGTTTGATAATGAGACCAAATCTGGAGCCCCCCTCAGGCAGCAGTTAGGCCCTACAAAAAAAAAAAAACAAAAAACAAAAAACAAAAAACGGACTTAACAGGATATATACGTCTTTGTTCGGACATTGGGGCTGCTTATCAGCAGGGACTTGCTACCGTGTTTAGTCACAAGTATATGGAACTGAATGCGTATGGAGATGACATAAAACTAGACTGTAGAAGCGATGAGGTGACCATGAAAAAAGTTTTAATTGATGAACAAAATCTGACTAGTATTATAATTTGAACTAGAATAGATTTGAGTGCACTCTGATTTTTGTAATGTTTGTGTGTTTTGTGTAAGATGTTTGTCTGTTTTGTGTACTTGTTATGTGTTTGTCAGTTTGTGAACAGCTGTTCCCCTTTACTTTGAGCTCAACCATTTTTCTATCATTTGTCTATAATACAATTTGGATTACAGACTTAAACTCCAATTGGTGAATAAAGGGGTGGCCAACCTTTATTCATTAATAAGGAGCCTCCAGTGATCTCCAGAGTTTCTTGGGAGACACCTCCAATAATTTGGTCATGGTTAAAAGTGTTCCAGAAAAAATAAAACTAAGGTATTCTCATGAAAGATGTTCTTAGTACAAAACTAAAGAAGTGGGTTTTCATATGTGTATGATAATTTAGTATTATTAATTTCATATTGTATTGAAATGTATTCATGATTCCAGATATATAGTTCTTCAAAAGGTATGATGAGACTTTTGTTCAAATTCAGACCTTTGTCTTTAAAAAACTTAGGTGTATATTATTAGATGATAACAGATTGGAGAAAAGCTTATGTATTAGATAGAGAAGATTGGTTGAGAGGGTTAGGTTATGTCAAAATGAAATTTTAAATATGTTACAAAATGTCATGACTGTTATACAGCAATGTTATTTACAAATTTGGTTTCCTATTTCAATGTGCAAATATGTAATTATTTGTTAACATTCTAGAGGGATTTAAATAATAGGATGTTAATGGCTGTTAAGAAAACAAGTTTCATTTTATGTTCTAAGGTGTCTGATATTCAGATAGATAGTAGTGTTAAGCTTTACTTCCTCTGTTATTTTAGATCAACAGTAAGGTTAATGTCACATAAGATTTTGATTGTTAAATTTCTGAGTGGATATATGTAATTGTTGTTAATATGCTATTAAGATTTGAATATTGGAATATCTACAGTTGTTAAAAAATAATGGTCCCATTTGTACATTCCAAGGTGTTTGCTATTTAGATTATATTATATTAAGCTTGTTGCCTTCATTAGGATGTTATATCATTAATCTCTACTGGATGTTTAACCACTGAGAGCTGGAGACTCAATGTTCCAAGAAGATTCCTAAGGAGACCTTACTGACCCTGACAGATAGTAAAAGGTTAAAACTTTTATTTATACAAGTCTCACTCTAACTCAGTCTTAGACATCCAGCAGAAAAGTCTGACCTCGAGATATAAATTGAAGGCTAATCATTGTTATGGACTCTGAATTGTGTTTTCATTTTTGCAAACATCCGTTGTCATTTCTTGTGATATTATCATTGTACTTTGCCTCATCTCCTTGGGTGTAGAGAGGTTCATCTGGGAAACGCTGAGAAACAGAAGACAGTTGGCAGCCTTCTTGCTGATGCTTCAAAGGACTGCATTAAAACAAAAAAAGGGCCTAGGGATATAGCTCAGCAGCACAGCACCTGCCTGGCAAGTGCAAGATTGTGAGTTCGATTCCCGGTATCAAAAAAAAGGGGGGGGGCAATAAGGTTTTCTGGTTAAAAGATGCTATTGGTACCAAACTAAATTTAAGAAAATAGTGACAACTTGTTATTACTAATTTCATGGTGTATTAAATGTATTTGTGCCTTCAAAATGTACAGTATTCTAAAATGTAAAACTGGAACTCTTTACATCTGCCTTTTCTTTTGTGCTCCAGCACTATCCAAGATATCCAAGATAAATTAGAATAGCTAGCAGAAGTGGTCCTCCAAAACAGGAGAGGACTAGACCTTCTCATGGCAGAACAGGGAGGAATCTGTTTGGTTTTACAGGAACGCTGCTGCTTCTATGCAAATAAGTCCGGCATCGTCCGAGATAAGATAAAGAAACTACAAGAAGACCTGATCAAGAGGAGAAAAGAACTACTTGACAGCCCTCTGTGGAGTGCCTGGAATGAGATCTTGCCTTACCTCCTCCCCCTGTTTGGGCCTTTGCTTGGACTATTGATTTTGCTTTCGTTAGCCCCTTTTCTCTTTAACAAATTGATGGCTTTTATTATACAACAGGTGGATGTTATAATTATGCCACCCATACAGGTCTATTATCACAGGCTCGAGATGGCTGATAGAGAAGGTTACATAGAGCCCTCAAGATTGCGTTATGATAATGCTTAATAAGGGCAAATAACTTTCTCACCTTGGTGCGCTAGACTGGATAGCCAGAGACGGGCAACTGGAGCTCACATGTAGTGCCAACCACCGCCTAAGACAGGAACTGAGCCTCAAGCTGCTCTGCATTCCAATGACGGGTAAGGTTAGGCTGGCCTCATGTGAAAGCTTCCTGACCCAAGTCAGTCAAGGATGCTCAGCCTTTAATTTATTAAAGTATAAAAGGGGGACCTGTAGGAGACTGTAGCTGACGTCCATTGTATATTAGTAGCTGTCTTAAGCATTAAGTTTCTGTTATCCTGCCTACTTCTCCAAAGAGACGCACCTTTCCCTTTAAGTCAAGACTGCCCACCATTGCCTAGCTACTCCCGCCCTTGTCGGGTTACTTGGTTACTCCCGCCTTAAGAACTTCCGTATTTCCCCACGCCTTATATATTCGCAACACTCCCCGCCAATAAAAGAGGCTTGATCAGAAAAAAAAAAAAAAAAAAGACAGTGTGGTGCCACTTCACACCCTTTAAAGTGTGCATAATTTAAAAATATGGACAATAAAGTGTTGGTGAGGATGTGGTGAAATTAGAGCTCTCATTCATTACTGGCTATAATGAAAATGGTGCAGCTATCTTAGAAAATAATCTTACATATTTCCCAAAATGTTAAAATGTTAATTATGTTAGCTTCTGCCCAGAGAAATGAAAACACATGCCAGACAGACTCCGCTACACGGATGAGCACAGCTGCACCACTCACAGCAGATGAGACACAGAAACACAAATGCCTCTCAGTGGCTAGTGGGCAGCAAAGTGTGGACGTCCAGATGGTGGGAAAGAATCTAGACATAAACAAGGATGAGGCACTGCACATGAACAATCTCGAGGGCTCTTGGAGACGGTATGTGTGGTGAGAGGGTAGGTATGGGTGGCCACTCCTGTGAGATGCCATGGGCCGGGCCAGAGGCAGAAATGGCTCTGATGCTTCTGGTTCCTTTGTGGAGAAGGTGTGAGGAACTATGGTCATGGTGCCAGCCATTAAGTGGTGGTGGATTTGTGGTAACTACATTCAGTCTCTGTGAGTATGTTCTAAAAATACTAATTCTAGCAGGCAACTTCAGGAAGGAGCCTGTTAAGCCACTTCAATCTGGTGACTTCCCCAATAGTGGGAAAAACCTTGGCTCTGTGCTGTGCACCTGATTCCACAGCCTTGGGCAGGTGAACATCAGCTCTGCTGGGGGGACCAGAAGGGATGGGGACCTGCAGAGGAAGAAATGACCTGGCCTGAGATGTCTCAGGGCTGGCAGGTAGCTCTGCAGGGCCAGGGACCAGCTCCCTCTCTCTGGGACTGCTTGCTATTCTCCCTCTCCCTGTGACCTCCCAGGTGACTGAGTCCTTAGTGGTGGGAATAGTGCATGTGAGAGAGGCAGTGTGCCCCTCCCTCCAGGCAGGACTGAGATTTGTAAGTCGCTGGTGCTCTCCCTGCCTGTACTCAGCCAGGTGAAGAGCCCAGCCCATGTGCCCAGCCCATGTTCCATGGCCCCGGATGCGCCATCATGCACCTGCCCCCACACCTCAGGACTCTGCTCTACCAAGCCCCTTGCCCTTGAGGGTACTGGGACTCCCATGCTCCTCTCTGGTGTCTCTGTGTCATGACCTGCCCTGCGTGACACGGGACATACATGGCTCAGGTGCAGGGTGATGATTTCAGTTCAAGTTATGGCAGATTTAGGTCCAAACCCCTGAAGATCCCCCTGGAGCTCATAACCTTAAACAGTGTCCTGGCCCAGGAGCCACAGCAACATCCAGAACTCTTGGCCCAGCTCTAGACATTGCAGGGCACAGTGCAGGGCTATGTACCGTCCCCTGCCAGAGCAGGTGGCCCTTAAAGCTTTAAGGATGTTGCTGTGGCCCCTGGGCCAGGACAGTGTGGATGGGTTTAGTGCCCCTGACTGTGCACTTAAACACAGCCAATGTGGGAAATTTTATGTCATCTCTGTTTTACTACATTTAAAAAAGTAAAGAGGGGCTGGGGATTTGGCTCAGCGGCACAGCGCCTGCCTGGCAAGCGCAAGGTTGTGAGTTCAATTCCCGGTATCGGAAAAAAACAAAAACCAAAAAACAAATAAAAAAGTAAAGAATCTGAGGTGTAGCTCAATGGTAGTGTGAATGTGTAGTGTTGTGAGGCACTAGATTAAATTTTCTGCACCCTAATAATTAAATAAAAAGATGAAGTCAGTCTCTAAAATCTGGTTAATTATTAGCCTAAGTGTTCTCCTCAAGGCTTCCACTTGCTTCTCTACCAAGGGCCCCTGGCAGGACCTTGAGAGCTGCCATTTATCTGCTGCCTGGGACAGCAGGGCCCATAAAATCTTATCAGGATTTTGACCAACACTGACCCTTGTCACCCTCAGAGAGGAAGGGCTGGGCCCATTCCCACCTCCCTTTGAGCCTGAGCTGGCCAGCACCCCCAAACCTTCTTAAGGCTGAATTAATCATTACCCCAAGTGGGGTACCCTGCATCCACCCCTGGGTCTTATAGCCCTTGCCATGGGCCTGCTGTGGGCAGGGCTCGGCTGAGGATAAAGAGTGGGGTTCTTTCTCCAGGGGAGCCCAAGCCCAAATCCTCTAAGGCAGACGCCCTTGCTCCATTCATCAGGTGGAGCAGGAGTGCCACCTCGAAGAATCCCAGCAGCTGTTCCCTCCATATCCCAGGGCAAAGGGTAGGAGACAAGACCCAATTGGCATCGAGGCAGAGTGACTTCAGAGCACACAGAACCTTGCCTTGGAGAGAGGGCACCGAGAAATCTTCCTGTCTTGGAGGGCCTGGGCCTCCAGGCTCCTGAGGCCTTTGGGAGACTTCTTGCTTCCCGAGGGCCCCTCATAGGGCCTGATTCAAGCTGCCTCGTCCTTACAGCACTGTAAGTCCAAGGCCCCACACCTCTTCCTGATGACCCAGAAGCCCCACTCACGACCCCAGGAAGGCACTGTCACCTGCAGTGAGGGCAGATCTCCCTGTGGGTGGGCATTCTGCATCTAGATGCACATCCTGTGCCCCTCATGCAACTCTGTACATACACCAGTACCAGTTCTCCAGTTGTGATGCTCCCTTCCTCCTCCGCCCACACCTCACCTGTTCAGGGGCCTCTGACCACCTGGCCACCACTCTGTGCCCCTGGGTCTGCCACTCCCTGGCCACTCTGTGGCCTGGAACACACGCCTGACCTCACTGACCTGAGATTTTTACCTGCAAATGGACAGTTCCCATTTCCTCAGATGCTGTAGCCCATGGAAGTAGAGTTGGGGCAAGTGTAGCAGCAACCCCTACCTCATACCATGTGAGTTCACAGTGGACTAAATGCCTACATTCAGTAGTTACAGCTGCAATAACTTAGTAAAGACAAAGGGGAATGTCTGCATGACATTGGATTTGGTGATGAATTCTTAAATATGACATCAAAAGCATGGGGAGCAAAGAAAAAAGATAAATGGTAGTTCACCAGAATTCAGACATTTTGTGCCTCAGGGACACTGTCGAGAGAGTAGATAGGCAACCACCAAATGGGAGAAAATATCTGCAAGTCACAGATTTTATAAGGGATTGATAACTAGACTATAAAAAGCAACTCATATAAATCAACACCCCCCCAATCAACAACCCTTTTAAAAATGGGTGAAGGACTTCAACAGATGCTTTTCCAAAGCAGATACACAAATGATGTATCTGCTTTGGATACATCATTTCACTATTTTTCACGTTGGTCACCAGGAAGAAGCAGTGATAACCACAAGATACTGTTTCACATTCAGTAGTATCCCAAACCAAAAAACAAAACAAAGCAAACCAGAAAAATAAACAAGCAATGGTGAGCACTTGTGCCTGTTGGTGGGAACATAAAATAATGCACTGCAAAAAACAGTTGGGTGGTTCCTCAAAAGACCCAAAAGAATTGAAAACAGGAGCTCAAGCAGATGTATCCACATGGATAGCAGCAACACTCGCAGCAACCAGAGCATGCAGACAGCCACATCGCCATCAACAGGTGGCTGGATCAGGTCTAAACCTGCATGGAGTATTGTTCAGGTGCAAAGAGGAAGGAATTCTGACACATGCTACAACCTAGGTGAACTGGAGGACATCATGCCAAGTGGAATAATCCGCACACAAAAGAACAAATATTGTATAAATCTGCTTGTAAAAAATATACAAAACAGGCAAATTCCCAGCAATGGAAAGCAGACTGGTGGCTATCAGGGCTGGAATGGGGAGTGTTACTGCTTAATGGACAGGAGGTCTCTTGGGTGGTCCTTTAGGGTTTTGTAAGTAATGGTGATCTTTTTTTTTTTCTTTGTACCAGGAATTGAACTCACAACCTCGCACTTGCCAGGCAGGCACTGTGCCACTGAGCTGTACCCCGGCCCAGTAGTGGTGATCTTTGTGGGATATTTTTAATGTAATTAGTGCCACTGAGTTGTGTACTTAAAATAGTCAAAATAGTTAAAGTGAAAAAATTTTATGTTTCACTATATAGATAACTGCTCACCTCATAGTGAGTGCTTGCTCTAGTGGCTGGAGTGGTGCCCTCCTGCTGGCATTGCCCTGTCTCTAGCTAACAGAGCATGGAGGCCCCCGAGCATCCTAGTTGGTGGCAGAAGTAGGAGAGAGACACACCTGTGGGTCACACAGGAGTGAACAGTGCTGGGAACAGAGCTGAGCAGAGAGGGGAGCAGTGGGAATAGTGTTATTATTTCCACTGGGGAATAAGAACAGGCTGGGGATCATCCCTGATGGGGCAGCCAGCACCTGCTGAGGACATTGGTATACAAAGTGGAGTGGGAAGGGTCAGCAGAGGGCATGTCTGTGGGAGGATCATGGCCAGCCTCTGGGCATCTGAGCACTGCTCAGCAGAGCAGAGGATAGGGCTGTTACCCCTCCTGAGGGCCAGCTCTAACCAGGAGAGGCCTGAGAGGCTCCTGCAGTGGGATGCCGCTGATTTGACACTTTGTTGTGCTTCCCACGAGGTAGGAAGTGACCCACTGCGCCAACCCAGCCAGTAAAGCTCCACATCATAGCAGCTCCAAGGCCAACCCAGCCCTTAGTTCCCTGTGCTGCTCTGTCCCCTAGGACTTCCCCACTGTGACCCCTGTTCTGTCACTGTGCCCAGCTGTGGTCGTTGGCACTGAGGTCCTTTTCTTTTTCTGGATCACTCCCATGGTCAAGGCCCTTGTGCAGCCCAAGATGGCTCTACCTGCAGGTCTCATGCTCTACTTGGAGAAGTTTCTGTGTTTTCTGCCCTGCCTCTTGCTCCCCCGTCTCTCCCTCTGCCATTGGTCTCACCACACCCTCTAGTCACTTGTCACCCATGACCACGTTACCAGCACCAACTATCAGTGACCCTGTGGCTTCCAGGACCCTGTGGACTTGCCCTGGCCTTGGCTGGCTTCTCTAGGCCTCTGTCCTCTCTGGGCATCTCACTCAGACACTTAAAAATGGCTCCCAGACTTGTATGTATTAAAATCTCTGGTGCCTACATAAGGAACCCCAGCCCACCCCTGAGCATCTGATTTAGTTCTGGCCAGATCTGGCGCAGGGATCACACTCTAAAAACCCATTTCCTATGGTGAGAGGGCAGTGAGAGGATCTTGCCAGTGTTCACATGGCACACAATTCCTGGGTCCCTGATTCTGTGCTGGCCTCTGCCTCTCTGCTTTCTCCAGAGGTCCTGTGGTTCCCAGTCTGGACACAAGGTGGTGCCCTGTCCCCACAGTGTCCACTCAGGTGTGGGGATGGGCTGTGGGGCCTTCAGCTGTGCAAGGAATGTATGAAGTGGCCCTGCCAGTATACCCAGGTGGGGGCTGGATGTGTTAGAGGAGGGAGCCACTTTGTCTGCCAGACACCTGGGGAGGCCTTCACATCCCAAACCAGCAAGATGGGCCTTCTCTAGGTCTCACTGTCCCTGACTACCACATATTGTCTTCATCCCATGCTGTTTCCCACATGGCCATCTTCCCCTTCTGGGGAATACTGTTTTTCTTCCAAGAAAAAGCAGGGTCAGCAGAGGAGTGATCTGAGCAAATGGCTCAATCTGGGGACCAATGGGCAAGTTGGGGGGAGTGGGCAGAGCTCACTGCTGTCGTCAGAGGCCCAGGAGCTGTGTGAATGGCGGGTAGAGAGGGATGGTTGGTGCCTGGAAAATTCTGGATGGCCAGAGAGGTTGGCAAGCCTGAGGGAGGAGAAGGAGCTTGAAGGCCACAGCTAGGGTGGTCATCTGGGCATAGGGGACCTGGGAGGTCTCTTCTCAGTGTTATCTCCTTGTTCAGAAGGTAGATGCCCTGGAGTACTGTGGGCCTCTATGCCAGCTGTGTCCCACCCAGCCAATCCCAGGTGGCAGAGATGGAGGTTTCTTCCAGAGGAAGGCCTGCAGGAGCAGCAGGTCTTATCTGTGAAAAGAGCAATGGCAGGTGGAATGATCTGATGAACAAACCTCAGGTCCACACCTTATCCCTAGCTGGACCCCAAGGCTATAATTAAAGGTTCAGGCGGAAGGGATTATAACGGAGGCGGGCAGAGCCCCCCAGGGCCTGATGCTGGAATCAGGAACCCAGTGCTACTGAAGATAACATTCAGGAGCCTTCTTCCTCTTGCCTCCCAGGACTTGGCTTCCAGGAAAGCTACTTGGCCTGGTCTAGCAGGCAGTGGAGAGCCCAGAAAGGAGTCCCATACTTGGAGAAAATTTTGCTGCCAGGAAAGAACAAAAGTCATTTTCCAAGTGAAATGGATTGACATTTTCAATTCGTCATTTCTAAACAAACTGATAAGGGCAAAATTGTCTCTCATTGAAGATGGTGACTAGGACCAACTCTTGGGTGCAGACATGGATGAGGCTGAGGGCCACATGCCTGGTGTGGTCAGATGCCATCCTGGAGGCTGGGGATTTAGCTCAGCGGCACAGCGCCTGCCTGGCAAGCGTGATGTCGTGAGTTCGATTCCCATCACCGGAAAAAAAACAAAACAAAAAAACAAACAAACAGATGCCATCCTGTTCTTGGATCTATACCAATCTGCCTGAAAACAAAGAGTCCCCTCTGGGGTGTGGCTTTCATTACTGTCATGACAATGTCCTGGGCCATTCTGATGGTGGAGTGCCTTCCTTCAGTGCCATAAGTCTGACTCAGCTCTGTACTTTGCAAATTTACCAGTGTCCAGTGTATGATGGAAATTTCATCTACTCTTACATCTACCCATCTGCCTTTCCAATTTTCCACCTACCTACACCATCCATCCATTTACTTAGCCACCGTCCATCCACCTACGTATCCACTCACCCATCCATCTACCTACTCACCCATTGCCTAGTGGCCCCTCTATCCACTTATGTATCTACTCCATCATCCATTTACCCACCAGTTCAACCAACTATCCATCCATCCATCCATCCATTGCTCAACTGTGCAGCACTGACTGAAAAATTTGCTAAGCTAGACTGTTCTAGGCCCCTCAGATTCAGTGGTGGACACAGAAGATCCCTACTCTCATGGGCTTCTATTCCAGCTAGGGAAGCAGACAATAGAGCAAAGTATATGTAAGGAGATTTCATTTCAACAAAGCCCAATGATCTTCAGAAATGCCCTTAGAAGATGAGAAGGCTGTCTGTGCAAAGGCACCAGCCTGGGTGGAGTGTGCCATGTGAAAAGGAAGCCAGGTCATTCTGGCCTCCCTGTGAGGAGGGGAGTAGAGCCTGTTGGAGGATGTGGAGCAGAGGGAGTTGATGCTCTACATAATCCTTATGTATGGAGAAGACATCTGAGGCTGGATTCGGGAAGACTGGTGAGCCAGATCCTTGGGGTGTGGTTCTATTGGATGGTGAGCTGATCCTCTGGGTTGTGGCTAGATAGGGAGTGTGAGTTCCAGAGGGAGCAGAGGCTGCTGCTCTGTGGAGGGACACTGGGGAAGGAAGGAAGCACTGCAGGGTCTCAGCAACTTGACTGTGAGGTGGGAAGAGAGGTTAGTGGTTAATGGATCCAGAGATTGTGACTGATAGCTAAAGGCGTCAAGGTTACCTGGACCAGGGCCAGATGAGGTCTGGAGAGGAGCCTGGGGCCATTGAAGGTCAGGCAGGGGCTGCACAAGGTGGGAGGAGAATCAGCAGCTAAGGAGAGCTAGGCAAGGGATGGTGCACAAGAACTGACCTTTGGATTTGGTGGTGGTGGATAGGCAGAAGCACAGGCTGCTGTCCTGGGGCAGTGTAACCAGGCCCACAGTAGGTTGGGAGTGGGATTTACACCATGAGAAGGCATGAGATAGCCTGGAAGGCAGATGTATTAGTACCTTTTGTGGGTGGAAGGATGAAAACCCAGTATCTGCAGAAGCAAGAGCAACTGGGAGCTCTGCAGTCTGCTAAGTGGCCTGAGCACTTGAGTTGGATGGTCCAGCTTGTCCAGCCCTGAGTGTCTTGACTGGTCTGAGGTCAGACAGTGCCCCCTTCCCCCTACTGGCACTCAGAAAATCTGCTGAACTTTGTCCCAGTTTTGTTCCTCTGCAGCCGAAGCTGAGGTTGATTACCATTTATAGGAATGTGACTGCCTGCTCAGGTTGCCAGCAGGCTCCAGGGACTCAGCGCTGTGGGGGTGGGGTATTGTTTGAGAATGGGAAGCCTCAGGGCTCAGTTGGGAATCTGTCAGAGAATTTTGTTTTGTACTGGGGATTGAATCCAGGGGCTATGCACTGAATTACATCCCCAGCCCTTTCTTACTCTTTATTTTGAAACAATCTTTCTAAGTCATTAAGTTTCCCAAGCTGGTGTACAGCTTTGGATCCTCCTGCTTCAATCTCCCAGAGTGCTGGGATTACAGGTGTGTGCTGCCATGCCTAGCTAGAGAATCTTAAAGTAGCTCTGCATGACAATGTTGCTGCTGACATCCCAAGATTTAAGGCTCACTTTTGAAGTCTGCCACTTCCTCCTCAAAAAAGAACCTTAATGAACTGTCCTGGGCCAGCTCCATTAAGGTTCTTTTTTGAGAGTAGGACCCTATCCACAAAACCTACTGCAAGGGGTTTGGAGCCCCGCAGGGTTATGAGAGGGCCAATTTGCTGGGCTTGCCATCTCTCAGTTCCAAGCCTATGTACTTTCTGCCAAGCCCCGTGACGAGAGGACAGCTGCAGCTCCCCTTCTAGCTATAAAAAACCCCAGCGCCCAGTCAAGCAGAACATACTCAGGACACTCAGGAAGGGGCTCAGGTTGAGCCATGCTGAGGTTGGGCCCTGTCACGCAGCTGCTCCAAGCACCCTTCAAGTACTGGGTGGTTTCCAAGGCCCACATCTCTGCCAAGCCAGCCAGAACCCCCACTTCCCCTATGGTAAGTGATCTGGAGAAGGCAGCAACTGTTCAGGGTTTGGGACAAGTCCAGGCTGGGAGAGGGAGGTGGCTGTGGGCCTGGGTCAGCTGAGTCTGATGGCTGGGAAAGGGGTCCTAATGGCATCACCCACGTGCCAGGCTCCTGAGGCAGCCACAGTGGGGCTCTGAGTACTCTGCTCCCCAGGCCTGTCACCTCCGATAAAAGGCGGTGGTGACCCTGAGCACAGTGGGCCTGTCACTCAGCTTCCCTGACATGGCAGTAGGACTGCTGAGGGGCAGGAGAGATGTAAACTTAAGTCCAGGTCAGCAGAAGTATGCCTCTCTTTTAAGTGTAAACTATTATCTACAAGGTTATTTGCCAAAGGCCATTCAGCTTAGATCAAAATCCAGACTAAGATCGCTGTTCTAAGACATTTGCTCTTAAACCTCTGAGGCTGGAGCGACTGGGCTCTAACTAGGAGTTTTCAAGAGCTGTGAGTTTGCAACAGGAGTGGTGGTACATGCCTGTAATCCCAGGACTGTAATCTCAAGACTTGGGAGTCTTGAGGCTGAGATGGGAGGATCGTTGCGAGTTTGACACCAGCCTGCGCTAAAAAGTGAGCTCAAGGTTAGCTCAAACTGCATAAAGAGAACCTGTCTCAA
This sequence comes from Chinchilla lanigera, assembly GCF_000276665.1. Classification (NCBI taxonomy): domain Eukaryota; kingdom Metazoa; phylum Chordata; class Mammalia; order Rodentia; family Chinchillidae; genus Chinchilla; species Chinchilla lanigera. The sequence goes on from NW_004955476.1 coordinate 11,781,731, forward strand.
AAATTAAGAAAAACAAAAAACAAAAAACTGAGTGGAACTGAGTGGAACAGACTGGTACCTTGGACTATGGCCTGCTGAGGATGTGGGTTATGTCTCATGGCACCCTTAAACATATGGCTGCAGGAAACCAGGAGGCATGTGTTTATTTGGCTGAAGGCTCAGCTTAGCGGCACAATTTCTCTCCAGCTTGATATGTGCATCTGGTTAGGACTGAACCAGTGGATTCATGAATGCTTGCTTCTCTCCATCAGGAACAGGCAGTGGGGATCTCTGTCATGTTCATCACCTTCCTGGTTCCTGCGGGCTGGGTCTTGTCCCACCTGGAGAGCTACAAGAAGAGCTCTGTAGCATGAAGACCCCACAGACTCACAGGGCACAGCTCTGAAAGATAACATTAAACTTCCTTCCACATGCTGCTCTTGTTGATTCTTCCAGGTCCCCACTCCCAGCTGAGGGCCTGAGGGACCTCATATATACTCAGCACCAGACTGTCCCTTGGTTGGCTCACGCCGACACTGGGGCACACCAAGTGCCTATCTGAATTCTGTGAGGTGGCAAGGGTATAGATGCCTGTATCTGAGAAGGCACCTGAGTGGGCAAAAGGGGTGGCCAAGTGCTGGGTTCTGTCCTACTTCCCCGAGTGTGGTGGGAGGGGAGGGAAGGGGGCATCCCTAGATTCCAGCTCAGACACACGCTTGGCCTGGAAGCTAAGCCCAAGGACAGGCCCGTAGACAGGACAAAGCAAAGGCATTTATTATAGGAACGTCCTTATACCACATTAGAAAAGATGTCCACACACATAGATGTGGATGAGGACCCTCCTTAGGGTGTGTCCTCTACAGAGTGGAGGACATTCCTTCCTGGTCATGTTCTAACCCTCCCTCATTACCCAAGGCCACCACAGGCTATGAGACACTCCATAAAGGAACCTTTTGCCCGTATCCAGCCCCCATCAACAACAGTTCTGCTTTCAAAGCAAAAACAGCCCCTACTGCCACAAGGGTCCAACTCCCCAAGCCAATGCAGATCTCTGCTGATGAGAGTTTCATGGGCCACAGAAAGGCCTCTTGGGTGGGGCAGGGCTACAAGGCACCAGGCACTAGGTGAGGATGTCATGGGCCTGGTGCTCCACCAGCATCTCCATGCTCTTCACGTCTGTGCACCAGAACTCCAGGCGGTCCTTCATCCCCTTGATCTGCAGGCAAATAAGGACCAGAGAGACATTAAGACACGTGGGTCACAGGCCAAGGGGCAAGCACTATGAACCTAAGAGCTGGGCTGTGGGTGATGGAATCACCTGGTCAGTTCTTATCACAGGGAGTTGGAAAACTTGAGTTAAAGAACAGACATAAATAGAGGAAATCCACAAGATAAAATTACCAGCAAACATCAAATGGATTTGAGCTCAATTCACAAAACCAGGAACATATTTGATCAGAGCACCAATTTTAAGATTAAAAGCCATCATCAGCACAACTAGTACTATTGTCCCAGTAAGCTTCTCAGCAAAGGTCTCAGACCACAGGCCTACATCAAGCTACATTCAAAGAAAAGCCCTTGGTCTTACAGCAGTAATCTGCTCTCCAAACCCAGGTCAGGTGATGCTTTCCCTGAATGGCCTCAGTTCATGTGAAACCATAACCCACACACAATCCCAACCCCATACAGGTGAGCCAGGGGCCCGGCCACCTCACCTGCTGTAGATCTAGCACACGAGGCTGCACCCAGGTCATGTGGACTCGCTTGTCGACCTCATCTATGCTACCTCTCACCAGCCCCACTGAGAGTGCCTTCATCACCAGCAGCTCTACCTGCGCAGAGAGGCTCAGGTGAGATAGCTGACCCAGTGGCTTCCACAGACCAGACGCTTCTCCTATTGCCTAGACAGTGTGCGGCTGAGCACTTATAGGCCTCAGCTCCAACACCTCAAATCCTAGTAGTATACCTCGTTCACTGTGATTTTGGCACTTTTGGCAATTTCTTCAAAAGTGAGCTGTCTGTGGTTTGCAGGTCGTGTGAAAGTCATCTGAAAAGAAGATGTTCATTAACTATTTTTCCAAATAAAAATGGTCAGAGAATTGATTGGTAAAGACATTTTTGTAAATACTTGCTCTGAAAATAGAGATCATCTTTAATACTCTACATACTAGAATTTCCTTGGTATCTCTTATTTTATTCAGAGCAAGCTTTCAAAGCTTTGAGCAAAGGTGAAAATAACTTTACATGAATTTTCAACAACAGTTATTACTCATTCCATGAATAGGCAGTTGAGGCTGCCAAGTCCCTCAGGTCGAGAGTATACCATAGGGAGACAGAAAGTCAAACTCCCTTTCTTTGGAAGCTCATACCCTGGAGATTAGGACACAACGGCCAGGAGGGACAAGTAGCAGATCAGCTGTGTTGGGGTCAGGAACGGGCAGCCATTCCAGCTCAAGGGGTAGTGGGGGTGTGGGGGCTGCCTGAGAGGCTGTCTAAAATGCAAATCTGGAAAAGTCAGTGGTGGCAGGGAGGAGGGTAGGGGGTGGGGCATGGAAAGAAATGTTCACTTGGAAAAGGCAGAGCTCCTGGGTACTTCTTACCTCCATCAGACACAATAACTGAATCTTCCGCAGAAGCTGGGTTTCATTGGCAGCTAAGTCAGGCTGTGAAGTGTAGAAAGACAGTAGATGTCACCTATGTTTATGCTGGTCAGCTGCCTAACCTGGGATTTAAATCCAACAAGGCATGTGCACTGATGTCACAAACACCAAGAACACCAAAAGGCATTTACAGCCCCTTAACCCAAGGCACCATCAAGACAGGATGGGGTCCCAAGAGGTCCTGAGTGGCCCTGGCCATTAAGTGTAGCTGCTCTAAGGATCCTTACACATCAGGGGCTTATACTGAATCCAAAGAGCAAGTGATTAATTCAGAACAACAACAACAACAAATCACCTATTTGTGAGAAGTAGAACACACACTGGAAGACCTACATGATTTCTTCTTGCAGGTAGATTGGTGGGCTCTTCCATGAGCACAAATTAAATCAGGAGAGTTGATCACTTAATTCAAATGTGGAGAAACTCATAACCCTGATAGGCAGCCCTAACAGGGAGACAGGGACACTCCTGCTGTGGGTATTGGACAAGCACTGGTAGCATTCACCTTTGAATTTCCTCTATTCCTTTATATTGCTATGGCCAGACGGCTTCTTGTTTTTTTGAAACAAGTTCTTGGTTTGTTGCCCAGGTTGGTTTCAGGTGATCCTTCTGCTTCAGCCTCCACAGCAGCTGGGACAAGTGCCCAATATGGGAGGTCTGGATGGATCTGGTGTTTTTGGGCTCTTCATAGTCCCTTCACCTGTACTTCACCATGTCTGAATTCTACAAATGTATTTTAAACTTTGGGAAAACTGAAAATACCAGAAGAGTATGAAAACAGAAGATAATCATAATTGCTACCACAGTTAAAGTTTTAGTAATATTTGTTTTTAATAACTTCATTTTAAAAAGAACAGTCTTTTTTTTTTTTTTTGGTTTTTCTCCAGTACCAGGAACCGAACTCATGACCTTGCGCTTGCCAGGCAGGTGCTTTGCCGCTGAGCTAAATCCCCAGCCCCTAAAAAGAACAGTCTTATTGTTCAGCACTTCTGGCGCGTTCGCACCCTGAAACTCCTTCCCTGGGCTGGTCCATGTGCACTGTCCCTGCCATTCCCAGGGATTGACTACTCTCTCTCTCTCTCTCTCCTTCCACTACTGTGTTTGTCTCTCTTACCTTCCCCTTCTCTCACATTTTCACCTATCTGCTCCTGTTGATCACAGGCCTCTGGTTCACCAAATACGTTTAAGAGTCTCCTTTGCTTCTACTCTTTCCAGTTTCTTCACTCATTCCTTGCAAGGGTTCTGTGCCACCCTCAAGCTTGCGCAGATGAAGGGCACATTCTGTTCTGTTCTTCACATGTACCTTGTACCCTACCTTTAGCAATGAGCAGCACTGCTGCTCCCTGATCATCTGATTCCCTGCTCTGTGACAGCAAAGCCTGGCCTGCCATGATACCCTATATGCCAGGGTCTCCCAGGTGCCCGCTGTTCTCAGTGAACATTTATTAGATAAATGGACAAACATAGAGATGAACAAGGGCCTTCGGGAGGTGAGACCTACCTGGTGGCCCCAGGAAGTCTTCAGAGTCTGGAACCTGTCCACATCACCACTATTGAAGGCATAGAGGGTGTCAATCAGCCATTGCCGGTCAGTGCCCCGCAGTGACTCCAGCACAGGGTGCATGAGCTGTGGGGATGGAGACAGTCAGTGGGCAGAAAGTTAGCTACCCTCATCATCAAGAAATCTGCTTCATGGCCAACTTACTAGTTCTCCAAAGTTAAAAACTCCCTCGCCGAGAAGTCCCGCAAGGCCCAGTGTGAAGGCTCTCTCCTGCTGCTCTGAAACTAAGGCAATGACATATCCAGTCACATCTGTCACCACAACCAGCCCTGTTTGGTTTTAAAGAAAGCTTACATAACAAAAGAAGCCTTCTCAGTAATGATTATATTATAGAGCATTAACATCAGCTGTTTTAATGTACTGACTTGCCTTGTATTATATGAGGAACCGCACACACGGGTTTTGTGGGAAGAGCATTCATTTGCGATTTTCTTCCTAAATATACACAACTCTAAATACTGCTCAACATATACTACTTCTGAGGGTGAGGAGTACTCAACCCCTCACCTGCTGCAAGAAGGAGCTTTGCTGCTCAGGTCTCAGAGTCAGTTCAGTCTGCCTCTCTACACATTAGAATTAACTTGTTTTTTGTTCCCTGGCAGCTAAGTTCTTTGCTTTCTTGATTGCATTAGTTGCTTTAACAATATGCTTTTCTCGAGATACATCAATCAAAACTTTATCAGCATTTTTAAGAGTTGCTGGTCTCCTTACCTTCAAGAGTGTATTAAGGAAGACATAAAATATGGTGAAATATTTTTCTAAATACACACTTGGCACTTTTCTTTCCCTCAGATCCTTGAAAAACTTGCATCCTAGGTTTGGAGCTTTACTTTGAACTTGGATTGGTGGATTCAGGGTCTAGAGTGCTCACCGTTTACCATGGAACCTGTTGGAGCTTTACTGTGAGAACAAGGATCTCAGCTATAGGATTTTAGTGCTCTCCACTCTGCAAGGGTCAGGAAGTATTGACATCACTGTACTTCCTACAAGACCTCTGATGAGGGTAACAGTAAGGACTTGGAGAAGGAAGAGTGACAGTGGGAAGAATTACCTTGTTGTCATCTGAATTAAAAAATGGAGACAAAATGATGTAGAAACTAAAGCATAAACAAGTTTTTTCACCTTTTCTTCAAAAAAGGATAAATCCAACTGCATAGTGCTGAGACCTACACCCTCAAGCACAGCACAGCTGCCACATCTAGGGAATATGCTTTTGTACAATATGAACCTAACACCCTTGGGTACCTGGTAGATCCTTGATGTCAACACACCCCAGAAACCGCAGGGCATCTTTGTAGTACGAAGCATGGTTCCCAATTGTTTGATAGTATTTACTGGAGAGATCATAGAAACGACTATGAACTGATGTCACGCCAGGGAGGTTGCGGAGCATCTCTTCAACATCTTCGATTGTTTCCTATGCACAGGAGTAAAACCATCTTAAAAGACTTTAAAATAATGTAAAAGTAAAAAGCTTAACCGGTAAATAGAAAGACTGATATGTATATATTAAAATGGAAAATTTCAGTTCATCCAAAGCACAGAAAACAGTACAAAGATAAGATACAGACCCAAAAAGATATTTATAGCACATGTGACCCCACACAGGATTGTGACCCAGGAAACAAAAACATAAATCAGTCAGAACACAATAGAAAAACCAGTGAAAGACAGTAACACGCAGTTACAGAGGTAACAGTGTGAATGGACTGAGAAATGTAAGGCATCAACAAGATGCCACTCCCCGCCACTAGATTAGCATGACAGAATATGAAAGTGCCAAGAACTGAGGGTACAACATTCAGGAGTGCGTGCCTGGCTTTAGATGTGCACTCTGGTGAGATTCTGTTCACACATGCAGTGAATAGGCACAAAAACGCTAACTTGAACATTGTTCATAATAGAAAAAATAAACTAAATTCAATGCTAATACAAGCACTTTGTAACAGAAAAAAATTCAAATCCTTACATAAGAGACCAGATACTTACAAGGTATAACTAAAAAATATGGTGAATGCTTAAATTTTTAAAATGTATTACAGAAGACACATTGCCATTAATCCCCCTTAAAATACTCCTTGTTGCTTCAACACACTTAATCTTACTGCTCTTGCCACTTTCTGAAGCAGCTCTGGAAATCCTTGTGAACTTTTCAGCTGTGCTACTGTGGCTGCCTTGATGTCCTGAACTGACTCAAACCACTTACCTTTCACGGTCATTTTGACCTTGGCGAAGAGCCAGAAGTTGCACGGTGTCATGTCCAGTGAGTAAGGTAGATGAGCACATCATCACATTTTTATGAGCATGCCTTTCTGTTGGATGGCACCTGGCAGCAGCATTCACCACTTCTGTTTTTGAGACAGGGTCTCATTATGTAGCTCAAGTTGGCCCTGAGCTTGCTATGTAGTACAGGGTGGCCTCAAATCCATGGTGATCTGCCTCCGCCTCTCAAGTGCTGGGATTACAGATGTGCATGATCTCACCTGGTAGCATTCACCACAGTTTTGATCACACCTCATGAAGACACTTATGAAAGAGGACTTCCTGAACTACTTCAGGGAGTGGCAAGAATGATGAGATAAGTATGTTAGAATGAGGGGGCTCAGTGACAATCCGTCTTTTAATGTAAATTTTTAAAAATCTAAACATTCACCATATATTTTGACCACATCCATGTATTATGTAGTATACAAAGAAACACGACATTTGGAGTGAAAATAAATTGCTCAGACATATCAACACTGACTGGAGTTACATGACAGCGCATAAGGGAGTGTGGTTGTAAAGGTCGTGCTGGGGAGGGGTCTGAGTGGAGGGTAGTGTTTGTGCGTGTGTGTGTGCACGTGTGTGCGCGTGTGCGTGCACATGCAGGCACACTATGCTCCTGAGCAGCTTCGGTACAAGGGTCCCTGATTTAGCATTTCCCATAGTATATTACAGTTTTCAGTGTGTCTCAAATATTTCAGAAAAAAAATGCAGTTAAGCATATATGGGCTAAGACTGGGAAACATTAACAAAAAGTATTTTTTAAGGACAACAACATGAACATCTTTAACACTCACACTCAATTATTTTCTTTAATATTATGGTCACCAAAACCAAACCAGTCTTCTAAACAAAGCAGTCTGCTAAACTAGTCTGCTAAGCCACATGTGTTGATATCACTGCCACTTGTATCTACCAAATAAGACAGGCAGCTTCAACAACAATTTAGGAGGCTAAGAGTCACTGGAGGAGCAGCACATGATCTGCCAGTAGAGGGGCTCCCTTGATCAGAGAAGCCACATGCTTTGGACCAGTTGAAGTTTTGTGGAGTCCTGACTGGATAGCCAAACTAGCTACATACAGGTATCATGCCAACAAAACCATTTACTATTAAATGGTTTTAAAAAACACACACAGAGAATTGTAAGGCCAAAGTGGTTCAATGTACACAGTGGGAAATGTGGGTTAGAGGTATGAAAGTTCTTTGTGCTGCTTTTGTAATTTTTCTGCAACTTAAAAATATTCTCAAACAGTTAAAGAATATATTACTTTTTTCCTAGTTTCAGACAGCTTTTTAAGCTAAAAATAAATCTGTGTTATGGTGATCTCACCTTTGTAACCTGTAGATCCCCGATGTTTAATTTTAGAGCTCCGATTGCTGTTTTACATAGGATTACTGCCTCATCACTGCTTTTCACCTGAAGACATCAAAAAACATGGAACTTCAGAAATGTGGGCAGCCTGTCTACGGCCATACCACCCTGAACACGCCCAATCTCGTCTGATCTTGGAAGCTAAGCAGGGTTGGGCCTGGTTAGTACTTGGAAGGGAGAAATGTGGACAGCCTACTTGCAAAGTAAGCCACTATCTGTGTGCTGATTTGACTATAATGATAGCAGACACAAGGTTTCTAAAAGTGTAGACAAAACAAAAAAATAGGGGCTGGGGATTTAGCTCAGCGGCAAAAGCGCCTGCCTGGCAAGCGCAAGGTCGTGAGTTCGGTTCCTGGTACCGGAGAAAAACCAAAAAAAAAAAAAACAAAAAAAAACCCAAAAAAAAAAAAAACCAGATGTGGTGGTGTACACCCATAATCCCAGCACTTGGGAGGTTCAGGCAGGAGGACTGCCATGAGCTCAAGGCCAGCCTGAATTACACAGTGAGTTCAAGGCCACCCTAAACTACACAGAGAAACCCTGTCTCAAAAAAACCCAAACCAAACCAAACCAAACAAAAAGAGTAGACAAAACCTGTAAGCTACACATTCCAAAAGGTGTTATTCAGACTTTATACTCACCTTCTCACGAGTCTTTTCCAGAAAAGTAAGAGCCACATTGGGATCTAGAAGAGAAAGAACAAAGTCAGAAGAATCCCAATAGCTGGTTTCCACCAGCCAATACATCTTTAGGGAGGATAATCTTTAGGGTTAACCCATAAGGTATAATAAAAACATAATTCAGAACCTGATTTTTTCTATCAAATTATATTTTAATTAAGTTATATTTCAAGATCATTCTACCATTTAAAACTGCTCCACTATAAAACAAAGTGAGCTTACCAGTCATCTGTCTAACCACATGAAGAATTATTTCTACCAGTGACAAAGGGTTCACCCTGAAATAGAAACCACAAGTTTATGAATGTCAAAGAATACCAATGCACGCATTTTGAAAGCGAAAAACTGACAAAAGGGTTTTACCTGTGTTCAAATTCACTGATAAAGTTTTCATAAAGCTGTAGAACCAAAACATGGAGAGTAAGTACAGGATTTTGCAAAATAAGACTCCAAACACTGTTTCAGTTGAAGAAGCTCTGTGAATATTATCAAACTAGCAGTTTGCTCCCACATAGTAAGTACTGCATAAATGTTGGCTCAATCAGAGGAGGCTCACAGTAGGGCTTATTTATGTACACACACATGATAAGTGACAGATTAATAAAGAAAGCCAAGGCTTTTTTCTAGCTCTGGGAAATTAGAACACTGACCTGCGAGAACATTCGGAAAAGCAATTCCTGTATTATTTCTCCAAGGTACCCCAAATACAACAGTCAGTCTGAAATGTTCACTTCTTCAATTTCAGAAGGCTATGGGCTAGTTATATCCTTTCACCAAATTTTTTATTCACTACACACTTGAGCACTTTCTCAGATCCCATGGCCAGGTACACAAGACACAGGATGTGTGAGGTGCACATTGAGCCTTCAAGGAGCTTCTGGGGCAGGGAAGACAGTCTGTGAACAAATGAATTAACAATACTGTGTCTTTAAGAACTACAGAAAGAAGACATATCAGCAGGTGAGCCAAACGGAGGGGTTTTAAAGGTTATTCCCAAAGTGTTGATAACTGGGTTTCAAGAAATGAAGAGCAGCTAGAGGGGGCATCTACTGTGGGAGATGGGGAAGGTGAGAGAAGACTTCAGACAGAAACAACCTGCACTGAGTTTCAGGAGTCCTTTTAAAGGACACAGACAGTGGGAGACATTGAGATTAGCCTCTGCCCTAAAGATAGGGCTGAACCTTGGCAGATATCCCTAAGGCAGAGAGGACCACAAAGGAGCTGGAGGGAGACCAGTCTTGTCTTGGCTTTGAAGAGGTAGAAAGATGGAAATGTTCTTGTGACCATTTAGATATTCATATCTGGCACAAAGGCCTTTTCATGATAAGGGAGTATTTTTAAGGGCTTATTTTGTCCACGAGAAAGTAAACTCAAATCTGCTGACCTGAGCATCCTATTACCATGAGGCTAAAGAAACACTGGCATATATGGAAAAGTCACTTAAAGATTAAAAAACAAAGCACAGAGACAAACAATTATAAATACATACCGCTATGATGTAGAACCCTGGAGAACAAACATTAAGAACTGTCTCATTTGTCATTTTTCCACATAATCCAGAAGACAAAACATTCAGTAAAATCTTCAGGCTTACAGATGATTACAAGTTCCTTTGGGTAGTAAATGTCAAATTGGTCGGGCGTGATGGTGCACGCCTGTAATTCCAGCACTTGGGAGGCTGAGGCAGGAGGATCACTCTGAGTCTGAGGCCAGTCTGAGCTACAAAGTGAGTTCAAGGCCAGCCTGACTGCATAGTAAAACCCTACCTCAAAAAGACCAATGAATAAATAAATAAATAAATAAATAAGAAAATGTTGAATTGGTGGCTACAAACCAGAAGAAAATCTTACAAGTCCAGGAGGTAGGGTAGTAAGGTAGTAAACTTTATTGTACTATATTCAGAGAAATATCTTAAACTGTAACTACAGGCTAGTTATCAGTCATAATGCATATACTAATCTCTGATTCCTTCAAAATCAGAGAAAGACATCAAAGAGTAAGATGTCAGGAAAGACTTCAAAGAGAAGGCTTCTAGGGACTGGGGATTTAGCTTAGCGGCACAGCACCTGCCTGGCAAGCGCAAGGTCGTGAGTTCAATTCCCGGTACCAGAAAAAAAAAAAAAAAAAAAAAAAAAAGAGAAGGCTTCCTCTGAATATGTCAGGGGATCTGGTTAAGGCTGGGAATGAGTGTGTAAATTTTTCTCTGTTAACAAAATTCTAGAAGTGATCTATTACAAAGGCACATATTATCAAATCTCCTGCATTCCACCACTTTAAAGCAAAATACAAGCGGTACTCTGTCTTCTATACTACTCAGGACAGAGCTGTCTGGGCAACCAAAATCAGTATGGATAAGGGAGGGGAATTACCTAAAGGTCCCCAGAACAATCCTCTGATACCAGTGGTGATGAACTTATGGTAGATGTGCCGCAGAGGGATGTTTGTATCATTGAAAGCTCTAAAAGGCTCAGCATCAATGCTCTATACCATACTTCACTCCATGATTGAACGAACTTTAAATTTATGTGAAAGTTTTCAAAAGAACAGAAAACAAAAACAAAATAAGTTTGTGAACAAAAAGATATCCAGGCATGCTTTTTTAAGGTCAGATTTTTTTTTGTTATTGTTGTTGTTTTGAGACAAGGTTTCACTACGTTGTTCAGGTTGACTTAAGATTCACAATCATCCTGCCTCAACCTTCTAAGTAGCTGAGATTATAGGTGCACACCACTTTGCCTCTTTTTTTCTTTGGTAATGCTGGGAATTTAACCCAGGGCTGGTACATACTAAGCATGTCCTCTACCAATAGTCTGGAATTTTGGAAAACAGAATTTCTGTATTTGAATAAGTCCTCTTAATAGTTGTAACCTACAGGAAATTACTTAACCTCTTATGTCTGCTTCTACATAAAAAAAAAAGATAAAAGTAGTATTTATCTCCCAATACTGCTATGAAGAATTAGAGTACATATACAAAGTGCTTACATCCGCTTCTCACACAAAGTTGATTAATTACTTGGTGTGGCTTATTATCATAAAGTAAATAATCACAAATTATTTGTAAATAATCACAAATTATTTACCTTAATGAGACCATCTCCTTGGGCAAAGCATGGGTCCTGTACAAAATCAAGGACTTGAAGTGTCAGTTGATGCCATAACCTGAAAAACAAAGGCCCTTAGATCTATAAACAAATATGCAGTTATAGATATCTTCAGTCTGTCAAACAAATACCTACCAGCATCTACTGTTTAGTCCAAAGAGTGCTAAAGCAGATGTTAATAAACCTGAGTTCTTTTCCTGGGTCTGCTATTATGTCACCTGAGCTCATTTATCCTAAGCCTCAGTTTTCTCATACAGCATATAAAATTTAGAACATCTTTCTAGACTGCTTCAAAGGGTTATTGTAAGGGGTGAATGAATGGAAACAAGAATTTTGGAATTATACAGCTCTAATGAAATTCAGGCTCTCCTAATTAGCGGAGTATCTCAGGGAAGCCAAGGAAACAGCTTCAGTTTCCTCATCTGCAAATAGGATAAAGGAAGGATGAAATAAACTAATATATGAAACCTCTAGCACTCTCCCCCGAAAAAACCAAAGACAAATATTTGATAATGCAGACAATATGCTTTGAAAAACACAAAGTGGTCCCCACAACAAGCAATCACTTGCCAAACATTAAGAGTCTTTTTTCAACAACTGCTAACAGCAGAAGACTGTTGAACATCATTACAACCTGTGAATTCCTCTATGAAAGGTTATATGCTAAGTGCTCCGCTGTTAACAGACAGGTTACCACAGGAGGTCTGTTCTCCCGTGGGACAGCTCTAGCTCAAATGCTAGCAACTTATAACTGTTCTGAAGTCACCCTGTGTATAATAAATATAAACTCTGTCATCTCTCTAGGGGCAGTAAGTCCAATAAGAAAAGCAACTGGAAGTGAGCAGAGTGTGTGTAGGACGCACTCTGCAACCAGTTCCAAAATCAACTGGGAACCTGCACTGGCTTCTAGCTTCTGGGCCACAGTCCGTGAGCATAACTAGAGATGGAATCACATTATGACTTGGGTACCATGGACTGTTTCTCCAAAAGGTGGCAACCCGGCCCAAAAGTGTGTTGTTTGAATCAAGAGCTAAAATCGATCACAGGCTGTTACACAGCCTTTTCATAAGACCAGAAGACAATAGAGTTCCGAGGCCTCAGGCACAGTCCCTGGGGCAGGAAAAGTGACTCCAAAACCCTGGCTACAACAGTGCTCCTTAGCTTTCGCCGGCTGCCGCCCCTTTCCCGCGGCTTTGAATCTGAGGATGGCTCAGACCCTCCGATCCCTTATTCCCACAAGTCTCTGCCTCCTCAGGCCTCCCTGACTCAGGTCCACGCGCCCCCTTCCGTCTCAGTCCCCTCGGTTCGGCGCTCACTTCTTTGTGTAGAGCTCCTCCAGACGGTGCCACACAGCAGCCTGCCCGGGCCCGGAGCTCTGACTCTGCTGTAAGAAGCCCGGTACATCCTTCATGACGGCAAGAAAGTGCAAGGAAGAAACACCCCCAAAATGTCAGCGCTGCAGGGATGGCGGCCGGAAGTGCTCACTCACTTCCGTCGCCACAGAGCGCTAGGCATGCCGGGAATGCCATGTCTCCGCATTGCGCCAGTCGTCATGGAAACTGCGCTCCTCTGCGACTGGGGCGAAATTATCTGCCCGGTTTGTGCCGAACTTCCGGTGCACTTGGCCGGGGGCGGGGCGCGTCGGCCGTGTTGCTCCTGGGCGCGCGTGCGCGGAGGAGTATCATGGCGCTGTGGGGCCAACGGGCTAGGTCGGCTCTACGGCTGTGGGGCCCGGGAGGTGAGCGGGGCGGGGCCCGGTTGGGGAAGGCCTGGGAAGGCCTGGGTTTTGCATCCCCTGCTGTTGCCGGTGTACGGAGGGGCGGGCAGCGGCCGGACGTGGGCTCCTGGTTCCTTTCCATCTTGGAGCTGCTACCATTGTAGCGCAGCCCTGTGCTAGGCTCTGGCAGTCCCTTGTGACATTTCATAGTTTACCATTCTCATGTTGAAATGGTTTCTGATCTGTAGTTTTCCCAAATAACAGTGTCACTACAGCCTTAATTGTTTGGATAGATCTCGCTTTTTGGATAAATTTCTGGAACTGAGGTAAACGTTAAACGGCGTAGTTGACCTTCATAAAGGTTGTGCAGTTAATGCTGCCACTCGCAGGTGGTCACATCCGTCTGCACAGTTGTAACACCTAACCCCGGTGCTGAGGCTCAAACCCAGGGCCCTCCCTATGCTAGGCAAGCACTCTACTTCTGAGCGACACCCACAGCCTGGAGTCCTTACATAGGAACTCAGCGTCCATACGGAAAAAATCGTAGGTTCTGTAGTTATCAGGACACAAACGTCCTATAACGGGTGAACGTTTAAGTGAATAATGGTACAGTCTCCTGATTCGTGTTGAAGCGTGTAATGAAAAGATACTCATCTAGGTTACCTTCATTCAGCTCATACTCTGTGCTAGCCCCTGTTTGGGCGGTGGGGATGGAGCAGTGACCAGGACACTTGTTTCCACGCAGTTTTGATATCATTAATTATCTGCACAACTGGCTGGCTGTCATTAAATCCTTGCTGCCACTCCTAACACTGGAGCTGAGCAGTTGCCTGTGAGTGTGGGCAGTCTGCATTTCTACAGTTGGGAATTTCTTCTGCTCCTTGATTGTAGAGTTTGGGCTTGTTGTGCAGATTCATCCTTTGTGTATCTTTGGACTGTCTCTCTGGACAGTGTCTCTCTTAGGTAACATCCATGCCTGTCTCAGGTCTTCTGCTCCCAGGAACTTTCATGCCATGTAGTATGTTCATTTAGTCGTACATTTGAAGTATGTTCTACATTTGATAAAACTTTGTTTGTTAGTGACTCACAACCATTTTACTTGAATAGATGAATAAAAACTACTCTTCCAGTGTCTTATGTAATAACTAGCAATTAGTTGGCACTCAATAATGCTAATTTTTCTTTTGTTCCTTATGTATTTCTCAATGTTTTGCATTTAGTAGAACTCAAAATAATGTTTGGGTGAGGGTTGTGTGTGAATAGATGTTCTCAATGCTGTGTGAATAGGGTATTTAATAGGTGGAAGTTGAGGCTTTCCTTTTTTTATTCTTAATGATCTGACTAGTTTTTGTTAGAAAGCCCCTTTGGGGATTTCATCAACTTGACCTCAGAAGAAGGGGCTTTGCCTTGTAGGGTACCTTTGATGTGGCAGAGCCTTCTTAGAGCCTATGGTCATTTCTAAGTGTTCATGGAGAGGAAATGTTCCTCCCTGCTGTATATGTTTCCTGTACTTGCTGGTGAGAGGTTTCCAGGTATAGGTTCTTCCAAACAAGACTAAGAATTGAGGCTGGGGATGTAGTTCAGCAGTAGTACACTTGGCCTTCATCTCCAGTACCAAAAATCCACATCAGGGTGTTTCAGAGACTTGAGTTCCTTTTTGTGCCCTCAGCCCTGCATGGTACACCTGCTGTTGTCATGGGACACATCTTCCAGAGATGAATTCTTTGTATGGTGGGAGGAGTGACTACACATAGGGCTGCACAAGTTCTGTCCACTGATTTGCAGGCAGCAAAAAAAATCCATGAGTTTCACTGTCATTGACTCAACATGGATGAGGCAGCTGTGTACTGCAGCTGCAGAGAGGGAAGGGATGACAGGAAGGAGCAGTGAGGCAGCACTATTGCCTTTCAGATAAAGGCCAATGACTTCCCATGGAATTTAGCAAGGACGTGGCGTTTGATCCTGGCCTTGACCCTGGGAGATTAGGGCATTCTGAGGCAGGCAAAGGTCTTTTCAGGCAGAGTATACTGAATGATGAAAAGGCTGTTTGGGAACACTAGGGTTTAGGACAGGGCAACCTTTTCTTTGGGTGAAACAAGGGGTACACAAGAGGAAGTAATGGGGTTAAAACTATCACTGGGATGGGATGTGCTGTAATAAGACATTGGAATGTTGTGGGGAACAGAGAGCTTTGAGGGAATCTGTGGCAGCAGGGTGTAAAGTAGATATTTCAAGAGATTTTGCAGTGTTGGTTTTGTAAGGAGCAAAGAAAAAGAAGTGCAATCACTGCATTAGGATCATACTCCTAGAAGACATGTTCTGAATTGTCCTGATATAGCTAAAGATGTGCTTTTAGTATCTTTATTTCTGATGGGTAAAAGAAATATTCTTAATTGCCTGCTCCTCATCCCCACCCCTCACTCTCACCCCTCATCCCTCACCCTTCCCTCTCAGGAGACAGGGTTTCACTATGTAGTTAAGGCTGGCCTTGAATTTACTATGTAGTCCAGGCTGGCCCCAAACACAGCAATCCTACTGCCTCAACCTCCTGAGTGCTAGGGTTACAGGTGTGTGCCTTGTAGTTTAGTTGCCTATACCTGGTTTAGTTGCCTCTTTTATGTCTGTGTTAGCTTTACAGTAGTCTTTTATTTAAGGAGTTGTTCGATTGATTCTTGAATCATTTTTCCCATCAGAGTGGAAGGTTCCATGTGGCAGACAGAGATTCTGTCAAGGATGGTCATCAAGGGCCATCTGATGCAAGAATGGGCCTCGGGTTTGTATCTTCTGGGGGTGTGAAAGGCACCAGAGCCGGGGTGGGGGGTCTGACTGCCCTGAACTCAGCAGGTCACCAGGGTGATGGAGACATGTAGCTTGGTGAGATGCCAAGAAGGTCCTAAAAGGTGAGACTGTGGGTCCAGGAGGCCTTCAAGGGCCACAGGAAGCTGTAGTGCCTTGTGCTTCTCGGCCTACAGCCTTCAGAGGGGTATTTTCAGGTGCTGCTGTAGACTGATGTTCTGTATTACTTTTATTTTCTTCCTCCTGCTCTCCCAGCCTGTGGCCTCAGTTTTGTTTTGTGTGTGTGTTTTGCATTCCTTTCCTGTAAATGACTATTTCATACTCCTAATCTTGGCTCCCAGCTTCTGGAGGTGACCTGAGTGCTACCTGTGCCCCTGGCCTTACCTCACCATATAATGTTGGCAACTGAGTAAAATGTGTTTCAAATCAGCTACAGACACTGAAGATGCTGTAGCAATTTGACTCAGCTGTCAGAGAGTGAGTGTTTCCAAAATGGTTTCGAGAGCTCAGCTTTTATCCCTACAAGGTTTAAAGTTTGAGAATTTTAATTTTCTTCAGATGTCACTGAATATTTATACACATCCCGGGTACATGAGGGTGTGGAGCTCTGCTGAGAATGTGCCCAGATTCTCTTCAAAGGGATGTTCAGGACACTGGCTTGGCCCTTTGGTCTTGGACCTTATTCTCCACGGTACTGGTCTTTGATGGCAGAACTGTGAAGTCCCACTTCCCTGAGTTACACAGTGCCCAATAACCAGAATTTTTTGCCTTCAGGTAAGTCTTCATTTCTGATTCAAGGCTGCTTTCTGCTTTAGCAAGTAGTTATCATGATGAGAAAAGTGGTTATTGTGGGAGACTAAAGTGCATTCCTGTTCTCAGTGATAGGAAGGGTAAGACCATGCTGTTGTTGCTGGCACAAGACTAACTGTCAGCTGCTTGTTTTTTTTCCTTTGTGCTTGCTGTCAGTATTGCAGGTGGCAGAAGGTGCATATCTAATTCTGTGAGTGCTTCAGGCATTTTTGGAAGCAGAGGCAGCAGTGAGAAGAAGTTTTCTCTGCAGGATGTAGCGGAGCTGATTCGAACAAGAGCCTGCCAGAGAGTGGTGGTCATGGTGGGCGCCGGGATCAGCACACCCAGTGGCATTCCAGACTTCAGGTACCTCTGTGGTCCCCAGCCATTGCCACTTCCTTGCCCTCTCAGGAAGGGCTCAGATCTCTTTTCTCTCTGCAGATCTCCAGGGAGTGGCCTCTACAGCAACCTCCTGCAGTATGACATCCCATACCCCGAGGCCATTTTTGAACTTGAATATTTCTTTCACAACCCCAAGCCCTTTTTCACTTTGGCCAAACAGCTGTACCCTGGGAACTATCAACCCAACATTACTCACTACTTCTTCCGGCTGCTCCATGACAAGGGCCTGCTTCTGCGGCTGTACACCCAGAACATTGATGGACTTGAAAGAGGTGAGCCCTCTGTCCCCATTGTATGTTCTCTGCCTGTGTCACCAATATACAACTTTGTAGGTAGGGCTGGGCTTATTGCTTACACCTCATACTTGAGGCCATTTTGACTCAACCTTTGCCTCTGAGTGTTCAAGTCTACATTTATTTATTTATTTATTTGTTTGTTTTTTGTCTTCTTCAGACAGGGTCTCGCTATGCAGTTCATGCTGGGCTTGAGTTCACTTTGTAGCACGTGGTCTCAAACTTGCAATGATCCTCCTGCCTCACCCTTCCAAGTGCTGGGATTATAGATGTGTGCCACCATGCCCGGCTTAAAAGCAATTCTATTTTTTTTTTTTTTTTTTTTGGTACTTGGAGTTGAACTCACGATTTCATGCTTTATAGGCAGGTGCTATGCCGCTGAACTATATCCCCAGCCCCAAGTCTACTTTTAGACCTCCTTGTGGGCTTTTTTCCTGCAAACTTGCTGGGCAATGGTTTTAGGGCAGAACTAAAGTTGGCATTGTTTTGCTGACCTGGTATGATGATGTCTTATTTTTTCTTCTTTTAAGAAATATACTGAGCAGCTGGGTATGGTGGTGCATGCCTGTAATTCCAGCACTTAGGAGGCTGAGGCAGGAGGATTGCTGTGTGTTCAAGGCAAACCTGGGCTACATAGTGAGTTCAAGGCCAGTCTGAACTATGTAGTGAGACTCAGTCTCAGACACCAAAAAAAAGAAGAGAGAAATATATATAGCAAATAAAAATAGTGCAAAGAACCTTCATGTGTTCTTGCTGTGTGCATTACTGATACATAGATAGCCAGCACTTATTCATCTGTGTTTCCTAATCTTCTCTTTCATCCTTAGACTGTTTTTGAGCAGATCAGTGGGTATCTCAAATATAAATTCTTGAAAACCCAGCTCACTACTCTTACCACACTAAAGAGTCACTGTACCTCAGTGTTGTACAACTCAGGCTAAGATGGCCTCTTGGCTGCATCCACATCACATGGTGACCATAAGCTGCATTCATTATGGTACTGGCCAGGGTAGGCATCTAGGAAATGTTTGCTGGGGCCTCACTTAATGTACAGTGACATGGACAGGGTTGAGCTGTCAAAGCCATTACCCCTGCCAGTCTACAGAGGTGCCATGATCTCAGAGAGCTTGTCCTGGAGCATGTTTCATATGAGAAGGAATCCATACCTGAGAACACCAAGGCAGCAGGGGACCTTCCAAGGGACAGAAAGGAAGGCCATAGAAGGAGGTGGGAACTGCTTGGCCAAGAGCTCCAGGGCTGTAGTTAGTACACTGACCAGGGTATGGGAATCTACCTGCAGCCTTTGAGAATCAGATAGTAGTCATGGATAACACTTATGAGATACCACTTTTTGTCTGTCAACCAGCAATTTTTTGGAAATTTATGGTATTTGTATACTCATTTTTACTTGGTATCTGTAGAATAGAACTATGTGTTGCTAGGTGTTAGACATAATTTCATTTGAACTTATATCAAATGGATTTTTGTCTTGAATTTTAAAAGATTTGTTTTAGTGTAGCTTGCTCCCCACTGGGAGCCTCTGCCCTTGTGTATCATCCTGATGGGTAGAAAGTTGTGTATTGGTGACACAGGCTCTACTGAGGAGCTGGAGTCCCTCCCAGGAGGCTTGCCACACTCAAAAGTTGTGTCTGGGCTTGCATGGCCCCAGGAGGCTATAATACTTAGTTTTGGTTTGAATTTCAGTGTCTGGGATCCCTGTTTCAAAGCTGGTTGAAGCTCATGGAACCTTTGCCTCAGCCACCTGCACCATCTGTCGAAGATCCTTCCCAGAGAAGGACTTGTGGGTGAGTTACCCCACTGAGGTTTCCTCTCTTCTGCAGTTCTTGGTAGAAGCAGTCTGTGAATGTGGTATTGTGTGTCATGTTGGAAAGGCAACAGAACAATATTGGTGTGACTATAGTTCTCTTTATTTTTAGTTTAGAAAAGTAACACATGCAATGAGAGCAAATCTCCCTTTAGCCAGTTTCTATTGCCAACCTTCAGCAATTTGGTGTGTAGTATTCCAGGCCTTTATCTGTAAGCACACACTGTATCTGTGTACAGATACTTGATTTCAGAGATAGAATCATAAAGAACTCATTATTCTGTGATTGATTTTTTCCTGCACAGAGCTTCACAGGTGTGTTCTACAGTTTTTCTCACTGTTTTTATTAATTGTAGAGGATCATAGTTAGCCATTTAAATATTATGGGGCATATTATGATTTTTTGATGTAATTTTTACTATTTACCCATTTATACAAACAATCACAATTTTTTGAATTTTTGCTTGAAATTTATATGTATAACCTAGAAAAATTAAATAAAGACAAGTTTGAAGAGGGTGCTGGGGATATAGCTCAGTGGCACAGTGTCTGCCTGGCAAACACAAGGTTCTGAGATCAATTCCCAGTACAAAAAAAAAAGTTTGAAGAGACAAAATTTTATCATGCTCCATTATTATGGGCATTCCAAGAATAGAACGGTAAAACACACTCAGCCACCTTATCTTTAACAAGGGAGCCAAACATGTTCACTGGAAGAAAGATAGCCTTTTTAATAAATGGTGCTGGAAAAACTGACTTTCCACATGCAAAAGACTAAAACTAGACCCATGTCTATCACCATGCACTAAAGTCAGAATGAATTAAAGATCTAAATATTAAAACAGAAACACTAAATCTACTGGAAGAGAAAGTAGGTAGAAATCGTGAAGACATTGGGGTAGGCACAGAGTGCGTGAACAAAAACCAAACTGCATGGGAAATACTTCAAAGAATCAACAACTGGGATCTCATCTTATTGAAAAGTTTTTGCACATCAAAAGAAATCACTAACAGAGTACACAGAAAACCCGTGAATTGGAAAAAATTTTAGCCCACTGTCCCTCAGACAAAGGACTTATATCTAGAACATACAAAGAATTGAAAAAAAATCAGGCCCCCAAAATTCAAAGACCAAATCTAAAAATGGGCATCTGAGATAAATACATACTTCTCAGATGAAGAAATACAAATGGCAAATAAATATATGAAAAAATGTTCAACATCATTGGTTATTTGAGAAATGAAAATTAAAACAACACTGAGATTCCATATCACCCCAGAAAGAATGGCTATCCTCAAGAAATCAACCAATAACAAATACTGGAGAGGCTGCGGAGAAAGGGGAACCCTTCTGCATTGCTGGTGGGAGTGTAGATTGGTGAAACCACTGTGGAAATCAGTGTGGAG
>NW_004955476.1:11805360-11896708 GCF_000276665.1 Chinchilla lanigera
AAGGACATTAAAAATGATACAGGGTTTCAACCCAAATGATAGGGATTAACAGTGGTTGTTATATTACATATTGGTATTTTCAACAAAGTTGTTCAGATTACCAGACTGGAAGATTGATCAAACCATTAAAGAGAATAAGAAAGTAATAATTTGAAAAAGCATTAGAGACAATACAGAGTTTCACTAGACAGGATAGTACGAACTTACCAACATTGTCATATTGCATATTGTTGTCTTCACAACTTATTTTTTATTCTCTTTAATGGTTTGATCAATCTTGCATTCCTACATCTGGTAACCTGAGCAACTTTGTTGAAGATAACAATATGTAATATAATAACCACTGTTAATTCTTATCATTCTGTTTTGAAACCTTGTATCATTTGTATTGTTTTTGCTTTGTTTTGTTTTTGTCTGTGTTATTTTGTTATTTTTTAAAATTCTCTTTAAAATTAAAAAAAAAAAAATAGAACAGTAGGCATTGAAAGGTTAAGAATAATAGAGCAGGATAACAAAGTTATGGACTGCAGTGGCAATGGTAAAGGTAATGAGTGGAATAACACCACTCTTCTTGCCCAGTTCCTGGCAGTGTGGGAGAAGAGAGAGACACAGGACCCTAGCAGCCTTGGGCCATGGTGGGGCAATCAATGAATGGGAAGTCAGCACTCCCTACCTGCCGCCTTGCTGTCTTAACAGTGGCAGCAGGGACAATGAGTCGATCAACAGGCACTCCCACCACCCTTCTCCCAGTGGCATGAGAGGAGCGAGATGTGCCAGTGAAGTGGAACAGAAGAGGCTGTGCAAGGGCCAGGCAGAGTCAACTGTACACAGGACTGGGAGCAGCCTCGGGCTGTCTTTGAGGGTGCCATAGCAACTGAGAGAGCAGTGCAGAGACAAACAGGGTAAGGAGATGTGGGCAGGCTGTGAGGGACATCCAGAAAGTTGCTAGCTGAAGACTATGACCCAGCCTTCAGATCCAGAAGCCAAGATCAGCCCTACAACCAGCACTAAGTCTACTGCAGACTTGGCGGGGTTACCTAGCACAGATTTTGGCTCTGACTTGGACACTGCTACAGAACTGTGGACACCAGAGGAATTTTATTGGTTGTTTCTTTTTCTATCTCTTTTTGGTTGTTTAGATTTTTACTTTTATTATTTCTTTTGTTCTGTTCATCTTTTTTGTCTTTTTCCTCAGCTTCTATTTCTTGATTTTTTGATATTTTCATGTGAGTGAGCTTTGTCTCTAGTCTTTCTAGTTTGCTTTGATTTTCTTTCCTTTTCTCCTTCATTCTTTTTCTACTTGTCTTGGTTACTTTTCTCTCATTGCTGGGACAAAATACCTGACGCCCAAAATTAAGGAAGGAAAGGTTTATTTTGCTTACAGTTTGTGGAGGTTTTAGCCCATACTTGGCAGGTTAGAAGGCAGAGTGGCACACGGCAGAGGGCTACAGCTCGTGGCGGCAGAACACAGCAAAAGCAACAAAAACACACAAGGGAGGAAATGGCCAGAAGCACCCTCTTCCCCTCCCTTAAATATGCAAACTATCCACCCCAGGGTGGTGTAGCTCTCACACCCATAATCAATCAAACTCTAAAAGCCTGCCCCATGGCTGCATGAGGCTTTGGGGGGACACCCAGATACAAACCATAACACTACTGTAATCTCCAGTTTTACAAAGCTTGAGTGATCATCCTTTGTCCTTCAACCTTGCTTCTACTATGTTTCTCTTCAGCTATCTCTCTATTTTTTCTCTTCTCTCTCTTAAATTCCCCCCATGGGGAAAATCACTCGACCAAGGGAAAACTCACTGCATACAAGTTCCTGGTTTATTGTAAGGATCTGTTGGGTTCTTGCTGTACCCTGGGGAGAAACAGTGTTGAGAATGAGGAAAAAATAGACAAGAGGCAAAAAGCTTGGATCAGGTGGAGGTCCTCTCTCTCCTAAGCAGACAAGGGGAATTGCCCAAGAACAGTAGAGCATTTATTTTATACCCTTAAGAGATTGATTAATTTCGGCCTCTCTGCTCAGCAATTAATAAGCTACAACATCTTGTTACATGCTTCAAGGAGCTCCTGTGTTCTTGGGCTGGCTTTGTCTTACATGCGTAATTACCTTCCAGCTTCAGCCACTCCTAACAGTTTATGTTGGATTTTGGTATATAACTGTAGATCTTGCTCATAGCAATGGTTAAAGGTATCAAGTTAATAGTTACCACAGTTTGTCAGGTTCTAGGTTGTGCTTGATGGTATTGTTATTGCTAATTGTACTACTTTAGCCAGGGTGTCATAACTATTATAATCAGTTGTTCTCCCTGTATGACAACACTGTGATTGTCTGGTGTCATAGTCATCACCATAGTCAAGAACCAAAGGACTAGCTGCTGAGCCAAATAGCAACTTCTCATCCCTAGTAAATTGGGGAGGTAGGCTCTAAGGACACATGTAAAGACCAAGAGCCAGTTATACCTAGAAGACATCTCTGAGGAGTAGACATTTCCTAGGGAAGCCTTGATACTAGTGGTAAAGCTACCTACATAAGAAATGTATAAGCATCAATACACAAAGCAAATTAAAATTTAAAAAAATATAAAATGACAAGATGCAGAAGCAAAATGCAGCCCAGACCTCCAGCTCACCCAGGACAAACCCAGTGGACAATGAGATAGAGGAAATCAGAAGCCACCCACCTGAGTTTTCTGAAATGTTAGCAGCAGAAAACAAACAAACAAACAAACCAGATGAATAAGGTTATAGAGGAAATAAGATCAGAAATAATCTCTCAGGTTTAAAAAAGAGAGGATAATCTTAATGAAGGACTTGCTCAGTGATCTAGAGTAGACATATAAAAAAAATAAAGGAGCTTAGGAATATGATGGAAACCATGAATGCTCAACACAAGAAAGAAATGGAATATGTGAAACCAATTCAAACAGATCTTGAGATTAAAAATTCCACTGAAAGTATATGCAGCTGAATGAACCAAGGAGAAGACAGAATATCAGATCTAGAAAATAGGATTGTGGTTAGTGATCACAAAAAGAAAAATTTCTTAAAAACAGCAAGGGACCATGAAAAATGAACCCAACAGCTGCAAGATGATGTGAAGAACAACAACATAATATTGATTGGAGTCAATGAAAAAGCAGGAGACAGCACAAACGACATAATCTGTTCACGGAAGTAATGGCAGAAAACATTGCAAGCATGGGAAAAGAATCTGACATACAGATAATGAGGCATATAGAACTCTAATTAGCCATGGCCAAAATAAATCTATACTAAGGCATATAATAAAATAATCAAGATTTTAGAAATTCAGCACAAGGACAGAATATTCAAAGCTGTAAGAGAAAAGAAATAAATCACCTATAAAGGAAAGCCACCAGAATAACAGCAGATTGCACAACACAAACTCTTGAGTCATGGAGAGCATGGAGTGAAGTATATTTCAATTCCTGAAAGAAAACAACTTCCAAATCAGAATGATTTACCATGCCAAACCAGAATGATTTACAACTAAAGATAGTTGCAAAAGTATCTTTCAGAGTCAGTGGAGAAATAAGACACTTCCATGAAAAGGAACAACTGAAAAAATTCATGACTGTAAAACCAGCACTACAAAATGCTCTGAAGGGTATTTTAGAAAGCAATAACAAAGACTACAATTCTAAGAACACCAATAGAAAGAATACACCAGGCAAGGTAAACAATTAAAGGGAACCAACAACAGGAAAATAATATGACAAGGATAATCCAATACATATCAGTTATAACCAGCAATGTTAATGGTCTCAATTCACCAATCAGAAGAAACAGACTGGCAGAATGGATCAAAAAAACAAGATCCAGCAATATACTGCATACAAGAAACATTTAACTCAAAAAGGAGTTCATAGACTGAAAGTCAAAGGATGGGAAACAAAACTCCATGCAACAGGAACTTGGAAAAAAGCAGGAGTGGCTGTTCTATTTGCAAACAAGGTGAACTTCAAGCCAAGACTGATTAAGGGAGACAAAGACGGTCAGTCACTACATACTTGTTAAGGTAAAACTCCAAGAAGGGATAACAATCAAATATATATGCACCTAAAACTGGTGCACCCAAGTATAAAATAAATATTAATAGACATGAAAAATCAAATCAGCACTAACAAAATTGCAATGGGGACCTCAATACCCCACTGTAACAAATAGATCAACTGGACAAATAACAGACAAATATCAGAAATGAACCAAATCTGTGAACAAATGGACTTAGTAGATACCTATAGGATGTTCCACCCCACATCAGAATACACATTCTTCTCAGTTACCTGTGGCACATTCTCCAAATTACTTAGTAGCTTATAGAATATTCTTAAGTAAATGCAGAGGAATTGAAATTATCTTATGGATATTATCTGTCTTGGTTACTTTTCTGTCATTGCTAGGACAAAATACCTGACACCCAAAATTAGGGAAGGAAGGGTTTATTTAGCTCACAGTTTGTGGAGGTTTCAGTCCATACTTGGCTAGCTCTAAGGTAACGGGCACATGGCAGAGGGCAATAGTTCATGGTGTGGAAAACAGCAAAAGCAACAGGAGCAAAAAGGGAGGAGCAGCAAAAGCAATCCTCTTTTCCTCCCTTATATTATATGCAGGCTACCCACTCCAGGGAATGTATAATCCCAGCACTGGACCATGAATCAATCACAAACTCTAGAAGCACACCCCATGACCACGTGGGACTTTGCAGGGACATCTACACACAAACCATAACACCTACTAACAAAGAAAACCCCAGGTCCTAATGGATTGACTGCTGAATTCTGCAAGAAATTTAGAGAAGACCTAATGGCACTACTCCTCAAACTCTTTAATGAAATTGAAAGGGAAGCAGTACACCAAAAGTCATTCCTGGAAGCAAGTTTTACACTGATAATAAAACCAGAGAAGGATCCAACAAAAAAAGAGGACTATAGGCCTTCCAGAGATATAGCTCAGCAGCACAAGTGCCTGCCTGGCAACCACAAGGTCTTGAGTTAGATTCCCAGTACTAAATAAATAAATAAATAAATATATAGAACTATAGGCTAATCTTTCTAATGAAAATAGATGCAAAACTCCTCAGTAAGATACTGGCAAACAGAATGCAGCAAATTATAAAGATTATACACCACAACCAAGTAGGAGTCACCCCAGGGACACAGGATTGGTTCAACATATGTAAGTCAATAATTGTAATACATAATAGTAATAGTACCAAAGAAAAATCACATGATCGTTTGTCTTGGTTACTTTTGTCTCCTTGCTGGGACAAAGCACTTGATGCCCAAAATTAAGAAAGGAAAGGTTTATTCTGCTTACAGTTTGTGGAGTTTTCAGTCCATACGTGGTGGGTTACAAGGCAGAGTGGCACATGGCAGAGGGCTACAGCTCATGGCAGCAGAACACAGCAAAAGCAACAAGCACAAAAGGCAGGAATGGCTGCAAGCAGCCTCTTCCTCTCCCTTTCATATGCAAACTTCCACCCCAGGGCGGGTGTAGCTCTCACACCCATAGTCAATCAAACTCTAGAAGCCTGCCCCATGACTGCATGAGGCTTTGAGGGGACACACAGACACCAACCATAACATCATTTCAATAGATACAGAAAAAAACAGACAAATTACAACACCCATTCATGGTAAAAACCTTATAGGAAACTGGAATATAGAGGGTCTTTATCTCAGTCTGATAAAAGCCATCTATGACAAATCAACAACATACTAAATGGTCAAAAACTGAAAGCTTTCACTCTAAAATCAAGAACAAGACAAGGATGTCCACTATCACCTCTCTTACTCAATACAGTTCTGGAAACATTAGCCAGAGCAATTAGACACAAGAAAAAGTAAAAGGAATCAGGATAGGAAAGGAAGAACTTAAATTATTATTTGCAGGTGGTATGATACTCTACATAGATGATCCCAAAAAACCAACTAAAAGACTTCTAGATTTAATAACCAAATTCAGTTGCATACCTTGATACAAATTCAACACTCAAAAGTCAATAGTCTTCCTGTATAAAAATAACAAACTCAATAAAATGTTAGAGAAATTACACCTTTCACATTAGCTTTCAAAAAGAAGTACATAAGACTCAATCTAACAGAGGAAGTAAAAGATCTTTACATTGGAAACTATAGTACTCTGAAAAAGGAGATCAAAGAGGATATCAGAAAATGGAAAAATATCCCTTGCTCTTGGGTAGGAAGAACCAACATACTGAAAAGGCCATACTCCCAAAATTGTTATACAGATTTAATGTAATCCCAATCAAAATACCAATAGCATACCTCATAGAATTAGAGAAAACAATCCTAAAATTCATTTGGAACCAGAAGAAATTTAGAATAGCAAAAACAATTTGTGGCAGCAAAGCCAAGACAGGGGCATCACAATCTCTGATTTGAAATTATAGTACAAAGTTCCCATGATAAAAATAGCATTTTACTGGCAAAAAGACAGACCCAAGGATTAGTGGAAAAGATTATAAGATGCCAAAACAACTCCAAAAACACTCAGCTATCTTATCTTTGACAAAGGGGCTAAACACCTTCACTGGAAGAGAGAGAACCCGTTTAATAAATAGTGCTGGAAAAACTGGCTTTCCACATGCTGAAGATTAAAACTAGACCCATGTCTATCACCATGCACTAAATGAAAATCAAAATGGATCAAAGATCTTAGTATTAAAACAGAAACACTAAATCTCCTGGAAGAGAGAATAGGTAGAACTCCTGAAGACATAGGTGTAGGGAAAGATTTCATGAACAAAACCCTGATTGCATGGTAGATATTACAGAGAATCAGCACCTGGGATCTCATCTCATTAAAGAGCTGGTGGACAGCAAAGGAAATCACAGAGTAAAGAGACAACCTATAGAGTGGGAAAAAAAATTTGCCAATTGTCCCTCACACAAAGGATTAATATCTAGAATATATAAAGAATTGAAAAAAAATGAGAAATTTAAAGACCCAATCCAAAAATGGGCATCTGAAATGAATACACACTTCTCAGGTGAAGAAGTACAAATGGCAAATAAATACATGAAAAAATGTTCAACATCACTGGTCATTCAATAGATGCAAATTAAGACAACACTGAGATTCCATCTTATTCCAGAAAGAATGAATTCTGGTGGGGCTGTGGGAAAAAGGAACTCTTCTTCACTGTTGGTGGGATTGTAGACTTTTGCAACCAGTGTGGAAATCTGTGGAGATTGTTCACAAAACTAGGACTAGAGATTTCATTCAACCTAGCTGTTCCCCTTCTTGGTATCTTCCCAAAGATATCACAGTGATATATGCACACACAGTGCATATCACAGTGATTTATGCACACTGATGATTATAGCAGCAGAGTTTGAAATGATAAATTTTTGAAACAGGCCAGATGCCTGTCAGCAGATGAATGGATAAAGAAGATGTGTTTTTTTTCATACAAAGGAGTTATCAAGAAACCAATGAATAACAAATGCCGCTGGGACTGAGGGGAAAAGGGTACGCTTCTCCATTGTTGGTGGGAGTGTAGACTGGCACAACCACTGTGGAAATTAGTGTGGCTATTCCTCAAAAATCTAGGAGTAGAGGTTCCATTTGACTTACCTATTCCCTTTCTTGGTATCTTCCTGAAAGAATTAAAAGCATACCACAGTGATACATGCACATCTGTGTTTGTAGCAGTGCAGTTTGTAATAGCTAAATCTTTGAAACAAGCCAAATGCCCATCAACTGATGAATGTACAAAGATGATGTGTTTTTTTTTTTTTTTTTTTTTTTTAATACAATAGAGTGCTACTTAGCCATAAAGAAGGATAAACTTAAGACATTCCTGGGTAAATGGATCTACCTTGAGACCATACTCTCAAGTGAAATAAAGTGGACACACGTGTAAAGATAGCAATGTTTCTCTGAAAATGTAAATAACTGAAAAACTGAAAATGTAAATAACTATAATGTATATTAGATATTGTAAAATAGGAAGAAAATGTTCAAATGGGAAGGGGCACAAAGGAGGATGAGGGGGAAAGGAAGGAAGGGGAAAAAAATGAGAAAAGGAAAAAAATGGAAATAAATCTTTTTTAAATAATGAGGGGAAGAGGAGTTGAAGGGAGGGGAATGAGGAAAAAAAGAGGACTCAAGATCTATCATGTACTGGTACAAATTCCCTATGATGAATGTGATCATTATATATATATATATATATATATATATATCTCAATATCGTGTACCAATAAACTTAGTCAATTTAAAAAAGTGGAAAATGTTAACAAATGAAGACAAAACTCTGAAATATTGACATGATATAGGACTTTGTGTTTTTAAAATTTTTATTGAGATGAAGTTTATACAACATAAAGTATGCACTTTGTGTATTGCAATGTTGTGCAACTGTCACCCTGCAGGTTCCAGTAAACGCTGTAATCATTAAACAGTTTCTCACCTTCCCTCCTCCTCACTGCAGCCACCAGTCTGCCTTGTGTTTGTAGATTTTGCCTTTTCCAGATATTTTATATAAACAGGGCATTCATTATATGGCCTTCCGTGTCTGACCGCTTTTCTTAGCATAATGTTTGAATGATTCATTAACCATTGGTTATAATGGTTGTAGCTTGTATCAGTAATTAATACTTTTTGGTTCTGCTATGTAAGTGTGTGTTTAGGAGTGCATTTGAGCTCCTGTTTGCAGATCTGTTGGGTGTATTCCTAGGAATGGGATTATTGCATCATGTGGTAACTCTATGTTTAACTGTGTGTGGGGGGGATTGAACTCAGGGAGTGCTGAGCTATAGCCCTTTTAATTTATTTTTTAAAATCTGAAGATAGGGTCTCGTTAAGTTTTCCAGGTTGGCATGAATTTGTGATATTTATGCCTCCACCTTCTGCATATCTGAGATTACAGGTGTGTGCCACCATGTCTGGCTTATGTGTAACTTTTTGAGGAATTGCTGTATTATTTTCCATAGCAGCTATTCTTAACAATAGTGTGGCAGCACCTCCACATCCTGGCCAACACTTGTTATTTTCTGTTTGTGACTTAAACTTGAGGGAATTTAATGATATCTCCTGTGGGTTTAGAATTGCACTGTCTCACATGGCCTCAGGAAGCTAGGAGAATGACTCCACAAATGTCCCAGAGGCCAATGAGTTGCTTCTGAAGCCAGGAGCTCAGCCAGACACAAGGTCAGCATGTGCCCATCTCAGTCCCTAGTTCAGTGGCAGGCACATCGACACCTGGCTTTACACAGCCTCCCTGCCATTTTAAGTGTTGCCAACCAGTGTTGCTCAACTTTGACTTTCTTTTTCCTCTGGATGTCTTGTTTTCCCAGAACCATTTGTTGGTAAAACTGTCATTGCTCTCACTGAATAGTCTTGGCACCCTTTTCAAAAGTCAGTGACCGTGTATATGAGGATTTACTTCTGAGGTCCTATTCTGTCCCATTAATCTGTTTGTCTTTATGACAGTGCCACACTGCTCTGGTTACTGTAGCTATATTATGGTCATGTAGATCATAAGTGTTAGCCTTTGTTATTGTGACAAACTCCTGAGGTGATCAACTTATTATGGTAGTTAGCCTCAGGGTTTCAGATGGTCTAGTCTGTGTATTGGCCACGTTGTTTTGGCCTGTGCATTGTGGAGTAAAACTCCTCACCTCATGGCCAGGAAGCAAAAAAAAAAAAAAAAAAAAAAAAAAAGAGTAAAGGGCTGGGATCCACTATCCACTGCCTCTTGACAGTAGCCCAGTGGGGAACCAACCTTGAACACATGAGTGTTTGGGAGATACTTGTCCATACTACAGTAATGAATAAAATGCTTTCTTTTTCAGGTGCCTTTTAATGGGCTTTATTTTTTCCATATTTTTTGTTAGTGCATATTGGCTGTACAGATTGATAGGTTTCATTTCTGCAGATTTGTATACACATACAACATACTTTAATCATCTCCCATTACTCCCTCTTGTCCCACCCTCACCCCAGTTTCACATTTTTGGGGCCCATTCCAATGTATATAATATATTTTATCATATTCATGCCTTCTGTTACCCCGCCCTTATACTTCCCTTTCTCTTGTCTAATAATAGTTTTCCTTCCCCTTCTCATCTCTTTTAGATTCCACATATTAGGGAGAGCATGTGATAGACATTTGCTTGGGTCTGGCTTAGTTTACTCAACATGATGATCTAGGTCCATCTATTTTTCTGCAGATAACAAGATTTTGTTCTTTTTTATGGCTAATACTTGATTGTGTATATTTACCACATATACTTTATTCATTGACCTGACTTTATTCATGGGCATTTAGGCTTGTTCCATATCTTGGCTATCGTGAATTGTGCCACAATAAACCTGGGTGGGTAGGTTTAGTTATAGTATACTGACTTTAATTCCTTTGGGTATTAAGGAGCAGTGTGGTTGGATCAAATGGTACTTCTATTGTAGCTATACAAATTTACATTCCCACCAGCAGTGTAGAAGCATTCCTTTTTCTTAGCATCCTCACGAGCATTTATTGTTTTTTGTATTCTTGATGATAACCATTCTGACTAGGATAAAATGGAATCTAAGTGTAGTTTTGATTTGCATTTTCCTAATGGTTAAAGATGTTGAATATTTTAATATACTTATTGGCTATCTGTAATTTTTTTGGTGATATGTCTGTTCAGTTCTTTTGCTCATTTATTGGTTCAGCTATTTTATTTTATTTTTTAGTTCTTTATATATTCTAGGTATTAATCCTCTGTTGGAAGGTAGCTGGCAGAGATGATCCCCTATTCAGTAAGTTGGCTCTTCATTCTGTTGATTGTTTGCTCTGAGGTTTAAATTTCATATAGTCCTATTTGTTGATTTTTGCTATTATCTCCTGTGCTTTTGGAATCCTGTTCAAGAAGTCTTTGCTTGTGCCTATGGCTTCAGTTGTTTCCCCTTTGTTCTTTAGCAATTTCAAAGTTTCAGATCTTATATCTAGGTATTTGATCCATTTTGAACTGATTTTTATACAGAGCAAGAGCTAGGGATTTAGTTTCAGTCTTCAAGTGGATACTCAATTTTTCCAGCACCATTTGTTGAAGAGGCTGTCTTTTCTCCAATCTGTATTTTTGGCTCCTTTGTCTAGAATCAGATGACTGTAGTTGTCTATGACTGGGTTTGTATATTCTCTATTCTGTTCCATAGGTCAGTGTGCCTAGTTTTGTGCCAATAACATGCTGTTATTATGGCTTTGTTTTTTTTGGTTTTTTTTTTGGTTTTTCTCCGGTACCAGGAACCGAACTCACGACCTTGCGCTTGCCAGGCAGGCGCTTTTGCCGCTGAGCTAAATCCCCAGCCCTATGGTTTTGTAGTATAATTTTTTTTTTTTTTTTTTTGCTTTGTAGTATAATTTAAAATTGGGTATTGTGATGCAACCAGCCTTGCCCTTGTTTTAAGATTGCTTTGGCTGTTCTGGATCTTTTGTGTTTCCATATGAATTCGAGTTTTTGGGTTTTTTTTAACTTCTGTGAAGAATGTTATTAGTGTTTTGATGGGGATTGCATTGAATCTGTAGATCACTTTTGATAATATGGCAAAGAAAACAACAACCCAAATCAATAGAGATCAATTAGAAATGAAAAGGGGGCTATGACAACACATACTACTGAAAGCTAGAGGATTACTTAAAAGATGGGCTCTTTAACAAATGGTGCTGGGAAAACTGGATATCTTCATGTAGAAGATTGAAATTGGATCCATATATCTCATCCTGCATAAAAATAAATTCAAAATATTCTATGTAAGTGGAATCCAAAAGCAAGCAGGAATAACTCATAGTTGACAAAGTAGACTTCAAGACAAAATTAGTGAAACAAGACAAAGAAGGCCATACTATAGTAGGAAAGGGAAGAGTCTACCAAGACAATATAACAGTTATATAAATACATATGCACTGAACATTGGTGTGCCCAACTTTATAAAAAAAAAAACACTACTCAACATAAAGGAACACATAAGTGCCAATAAAATAATAGTGGGTGACTTCAATACTTCACTCTCACCAGACAGTTGAGAAAAGTCATTCAGACAAAAGAATCAAAGGAGACACATCAAAGTTAATCTCCACCATATATTAAATGGACTCAACAGGTGTTTACAGGACATTCCATCCAACAACTACACAACACATATCCTTCTCAGCAGTTTGTTGAACAATCTTTAAAATGGGTTATATTTAGGGCTATAAACCAAGCCTTAACAAATATAATAAAATTAAAATAATTTCTTGTATTTCATCAAGTCATAATAGAATGAAATTAGAAGTCAACAGCAAAAGAAACCACAGAATCTGTACAAAGACATGGAGATTAAACAATACCCCTTCACCAAAGAACAAAAAAACCAAAAAGGCAAAATTTTTCTGCATTGAAGTATTTGGGTGGCGGTTTCTTTCCAGGGCTTATAGTATTGGAATCCACTAGATGTGGGAGAGGAAGAATAAGTCACAACCAGGGCCTATTGTGTTTCCACACTTTTTGCTGTGTGAATGTAGAGTCCTGCCTACCTTTCCTGCTGGGCAGAGTCCTTCTGTGGTGTGTTGTCCACCTCAGTGCTATGTCCTCTCCAGAGGTGTTTAGGGTTGTGCCCTTCTGTATGTGCTGAGTCATTGCTGATTCCATCTAGTTTTGTTGCTTGTGGGCCTTGTGAAGTGCCCCAGAGGCCTCTTGTCTTGCCAGGATGTGCCAGACATCCAAGAAGAGGCATATTCCTGATCATGTTGGTTGGTGAGTTCTGTGCTGAAAGAAGGCAGCAAGGTAGCCAAGCAATCCACTGGCCTCAATTCTAGCTCTTTCAAACTCGGTTTCTTAGGAAGCCACATGTGATCAGCCTGGCTTTTCACCATAAAGGATGGAACCACTATGTCCTTTGCAGCCTGAGCCTGCTGCTGCTTAAACTTTTCAGGGAGTCAGTGCCTAGCCTGCTCCTCTCTGTGACTGTCTCTTATGGCCATTTCCTACCCAGTCACTGTGGAAGGGTGACCCCGGAGACCCTGAGGTGTGGTTGTTCTGAGACTTCTGATTCTTGGAGCCCGTCAGTCTCAGACAATAAACCCTTTATAACAATGGCTCCTGATTATTCCACTCCTAAATGTGGTAGGTACTGTAGTGGGTTGCTTTTCCAAATCTAGCCTGCCATGCAGCAGGAGTCATTTTTGGTGTAACAGCCCACACTATATTTGCATTTTACAATAACCATGGGTTTTCCTTGAGGCTAGCACTGCCATTGTTCATTATTGGGGCTGCCCATCCTCTCAGGCTTACTTTATGTTTATGGAGGCAGGACCCTCTCTTCAAGAGCCAAAGTTAGCATTCTTATTTCCTGTGTTGTCTTTGATTTCTCCATGATTTTTAGCTTGCCTGTCAGCTTTTTCTTGATTCTTAGAGTCATTTTCTCTTTCTCTCTGCTAAGTCATTTTCCAGGTGTCTCAATTCCAAGTCTGAGAGAGGCTGTGACTTGCTGCCATCTTTTACTCCTCCATCCTAATTTCCCTGGGCTTTATTTTTTTAGAGGAGTGTTAGATTCACAACAAATTTGAGTAGAAAGTATATAGTTCTTAGGTACCCTCTACCCACATAGATACAGCATACCCTGCTAGAGTGGGACATGTGTTACAGTGGATGAATCAGTGGTAATGCATTACTATCACCAGAGTCCATCATTTAAATTTGTGCTTCCTCTTCATGTGCTTCCTCTTGTGTAGGTTTGGACAAATGTGTGATGACATGTATCATCCAGAGTAGAAGGTCCTGTGTGCTTCACCTGTTCATCCCTGTGTCCCCAACTCCTGGTAACCATCGACACCTCTGCTGTCTCCATTGTTTTGTCTTTTCCATAATGCCATAGAGTTGGAATCACATAGTGTGCAGACTTTCTAGATTGGCTCCTTTTACTTAGCAATGTGTATTTAAATTTCTTCCATGTCTTTTCATGTCTTAATAGTTTTCTTTTTAGTACTGAGTAATATTCCATTTTCTAGGTGTACCATAGTTTGTACACACACACATACACACATTTTTGTTTTGTTTTGCTTGAGACAGGGTCTCACTATAGCCCAGGCTAACCTTGAACCCCTGGTGATCCACCTCCTTCAGCCACCTGAGTGCTGGGATTACAGATGTGCACCACCATGCATTTTGTTTGAGATACGGTCTCATTGTGTAGCCCAGGCTGGCTATGAAGCAGTCTTTCTGCTTCAACCTACGTTTACCTATTGAAATGCATCTTGAATCCTTCCAAGTTTTGGCAACTATAAATAAAGCTTCTGTAAACATTCATGTGCAGGTTTTTGTATGGATGTAAATTTTCAAGCTCTTTGGGTAAATATTAAGGAGCATAATTGTTGGATTGTATGATAATGTTTAGTTTTGTAATGAAGGGAAAAGGGGTTGATGGGAAGAGGGAATGGGGAAAAAAAAGAATCAAGATATATCATGTACAGGTACAAATTCCCTATGATGAATGTGATCATTATGTATACCTAAAATATTCCAATATTCCAATAAACTTAATTTAAAAAATTTTAAAAAATATTTAGTTTTGTAAGAAACCACCATTTTGTCTTCCAAAGTGGCACACTTGTAATCCCAGCACTCAGCAGTCTGAGGCAGGAGGACTGCCATGAGTTCGGGGCCAGTCTGAACCATTAGTGAGACCCTGGCTCAACAAAAAAAAAAGAAAAGAAAGAACTGATGTTAAAATTTATTAAAATTAAAAGCTTCTGCTCTGTGAAGAGACTGTCAAGAGAATGAGAAGACAAGCCACAGGCTGGGAAAAATATTTCTAAGACACATCTGATAACTAACTATTAAACAAACAATTTAAAGGTCAACAATAAGTAAACAACTCAATCAAAAAATAAGCAAAATACATGAACAGAAACTTCTCTATAAAGAGGACAAGTACATGAAAAGATATTCAACATCATAGGTCTCAGCAAAATGCACATTAAAACAAGGAGACACCACTTACACACCTGTTATTTCTTTTATCAGCTGTGCTTTTGGTGTTGTAACTAACAGGTCATTACCATAACAAATGTTAATTAAGTTTTCTCCTAGTCATCTTATAGAAGTTTGTTTTGCTGGGCATGGTGGTGCAAGTCTGTAATCCCAGTGCTTAGGAGGCTGAGGCAGGAGGATCACTTGGAGTTTGAGGCCAGCCTGGGTTACAAAGTCAGTTTAAGGCCAGCCTGAACTGTATCGCTTTCTCAAAAAGACCAAAAAAAAAAAAAAAGTTTGTTTTGCCCTTTACATTTGGGGCTTTGATCTGAGATAATTTTTGTGGCACACGTAAGTCTGTGTCTAGGTTCATTTCTTTGTATGTGGACATCCAGTAACAATAATTTGTTCCAGCAGTGTTTCTTGTAACATCTAACTGGACGCTGTGGCACATGCCTGTACTTTAAGGCTGAGACAGGAGGATAGCAAGCTAGAGGTCAATCTGGGTAACTTAATGAGACCCTACAGAGGACTAGGAATGTAGCTTAGTATAACAGCACCTGCCTAGTATGTGTGAGGCCCTGTATTCAATCCCTAGTACCTCTTTTTTAAAAAGTTTTTTTTTTTTTTTTTGATTGAGATGCTTTGCTCCCTTATTAAGATTAGTTGAGAGCAGGAGTGGTGATGCACTTCTGTAATCACAGCACTCAGGAGGCTAAGACAGGAGTATCAGTGTGAGTTTGAGTTCAGTCTGTGTGACATAGTGAGTTCAAGGACAGCCTGGGCTACATAGTGAGACCCTGTCTCAAAAAACAAAACAAACAAACAAGCAAACAAGTTAGCTGAGGTGTTTGTTTCTGTCACTTTGGCCTCTCTGCTGTTTTGTTGATCCCAGGGCCTATTATTTCACCAGTACTATAGTCTTGATTCCTCTAGCTCCACAGTGAGTTTTGGTATGGGGAGGTGTCCATTCTCTAACTTTGTTTTCCTCCTTTGATATTATGCTGGATCTTTTGCCTTTTTATATATAAATTTTGGAATTTGTCGATACCAGATTTCTGTGTATTTTTAGAACTTTTCCTTTGGAGATTTGCAGTTTCACTGTGTTTTATCTCCATATGGAGTCCTTTTTATTCATTCTCCTTGAAATGTGTAGGACTTCTTGAGTTAGGATTCTTCATAGTTACTGGATAACCCTCAGCTACTATCTCTTCCAGTGCTGCTCACCTCTGCCCCTATCCTCCTTCATTTCATGACTCTCTGAGCAGATGTGCATTACACCTGCTTTCTGACAGTTGGGGCCACTCCTGTTCCCACTTGTGTTGCATTCTGGTGAGTTCTGTTTGTGTCCAGCTCATTAACACCCACTTCCATTGTAGAGAATAAAGTCCTTCCATTGAGTTTTAATTTTGTTTACTTTTTATTTCTAGAAGTTCTCTTTGGTTCTTTTGCAAGTCAATCATATTTTTATTTATTTTTTCATATTTTTAATAGTTTCCTATTCTTAACAAGATATTCTAAGCTTGTAGGAGTTTTTTTTTTTGCTTTTAATTTAAACATACACCATTTTATTGTCTGTAGCTCATAATATCTGAAGTCCTTGGTGGGTCTCTTTCTTGTGTTGATTATTTCTGCTTATTCTTGCTGGATTCAGCTTGCTAAAACAAATCCCATCAGTTATTTGAGGAACCATGTGTCTTTCACCTTTCCTCCATTCCCATCTTGACCAAGGTGTTGGTTCAGGGTACATTAACAGTTTTCACATGCTTTACCTGGCCTGAAAGGAAGCAATCTTTGGCAGGTATTGTTACTTCTGTCAGTGCCAGCCAGTGAGCTGCAGCTGACTGAATGTCTTCCAGGGCCGAAGTGATAGGCTAGTCATTACAGCTCAAACTCGGCACAAAGTTTGTGCTGCCCCTGACTGTGGGCCATATGTCCACAGAGCACCATTTGAGGACTGCAGTCCCCCAGGTATTCCCTTGACACTACTCAAGTGGAGAGTGGGATTAGACATGGAGCCTGAAGGAGAATTTGTAGGTGAAACCATGTGCTATCCAAGGATATGTTTTAAATATAGCACCATCCTTCAAATTTCGGAGGATCATATGAAACAATTGGCAAAATGTTGATAATTGGTGAAGCTAGGCACATGGTAATTCATCATAAACTGTCAGGTTTTGTGCGGTTGGAAACTTCCTTGAGAAGTTGTTGCTTTTTCCTCCTAAAGGAACTTTCTTTGGACCCACCTTCTCTTTCATCCGCAGGCTGATGTGATGATGGACAGGGTGCCCTGCTGCCCAGTTTGCACTGGCATTGTGAAGCCTGATATTGTGTTCTTTGGGGAACCGCTGCCTGAGAGGTTCTTGCTACATCTGCTTGATTTCCCCATGGCGGATCTGCTGCTCATCCTTGGGACCTCCTTGGAGGTTTGTCAGAAGGCCTGTCGGGGGTGGGCTGAAGGATGAGGAGAAGACAAGTGTACCTCCCAGTGGGGTGCTTGTGTGTGCATGTAGTTGGTGCTGCAGGCTGTGTAGGAGGCTAGGGAGGGCAGTAGAAAAGGTAGGACGGGTGGGCTGGTCATTGAGGCCAGATCAGAAAGACTGGTGCCATGCTAGAAACAGTGATAAACCTGAGGGGATTGAGCCAGGAACAGAACTGACCCTTGGGCCTGGGAATTGGATGCCAGTGCTACAGAAGGCAGGGGAGAGAGATTTTGGGTTTCTGCAAGAGTGAAATTCCTCTTTTCATGTTTATTTACCACTTCTGTTTCTTTTCTTCAGATTGCATATTGGTATCTCTTGCTCACTTTTCATTGGGTTGTAAATTAGCAACATAAATTATTTCATAAATTACATGTTTATGAATTAGTTTATCAGAAATATAAGCTCATATATACTGTAAATGTTTATAGTGATGAGTTGTTTACACTTTAAAATTTTCTGATATTTTATGTTGATACCAATGTGACAGTATTTACAGTCAAATCTGTTGAATTCCTTTGTCTTATTTGACTTGTTATGCTTAAAAACTCCTTTCATACCCTTGTAAAGCCTGTTTTCTTCAAGAACATTTAAATCTTTAATCCATTTGAAACTTTTTCAATGAAAGGTGGGAATTGATCATTTTCTCCCAGTTTTAATTTTCCCTTTTTAAGCATTGTTACTCATGAAAGAAACTTTCATTTGAGAGCCTGTGCAGAAGGATGATGGCTCAGCATTAGGCCTCCCTGGCATCTGCTGGTAATGACAGGATGTGGGACAGTCCTCAGCCCTTGGGCGTGTCAGGAGCCTGCAGGGGCTCTGGCTCCTCTGCCAGGTGTGAGACAAGTGTAGCGGAGGTTGCCAGCAGGGGCCATGTGGTGTGGTAGGCAGGACAGGGAGAAGGAAGATGCTTGCAGGTAGAGTGCAGTTTGGCAGGAGGGGTGGAAGTGGTGAGAGGCCAAGGCAAATGGAGCAGGAGAGGAGGAGGAAAGGGAGGCCTGAGAGGAGAAGTCTATCCAGACTAAGTGGGAGGCTGCCTGTGTCCCAGGGTCTGACCCTGGTCTCTTATCCCTCAAGGCCTCTGTGGCTGTGGCATCGTACCCTGATGGTTCATGGGGTGGATCATGTTCTTATCTTTGTGCTCTTTTTCAGGTGGAACCTTTTGCCAGCTTGTCTGAGGCCGTACGCGCCTCGGTGCCTCGATTGCTCATCAACAGGGACCTAGTGGGACCTTTTGCTTGGCGTCCTCGCAGCAGAGATGTGATCCAGCTGGGGGATGTGGTTCAAAATGTGGAAAGGCTGGTGGAGCTTCTGGGTTGGACAGAAGAGTTGCAGGACCTTGTCCAGCGGGAAACTGGAAAGGTACAGGCCACAAAACTCTGGGATCTATTCCACTCACAGTGAAGCTCTGTTGGCCAGAGCAGCGACTGCTGGTGTTGCTGTTCATTTTGACTGAGCTGCTGTTCATTTTGCCTGAACTTCATTTTGACTGAGCTGGACTCACTTCCAAGCACTGAGAGAGGAGCAAACTGATGCCACATTCCTGTTCCCAAGGTCTCATGGTGGATAGGCATGTTACCCCACAGGCCACTGCCTTTTGCTCCCCTCTGAGGCTCTGGACAGCTGAAATGCTCTGCATCATTAGGGATGAAGCTTGAACCAGAAGTAGTTTTGGGAAGTAGTCCATGTGAGTCATTGTCTGTTACCACCCACTCAGGGAAAACCAGAGCCTTGTTTTCTAGATTTGATACCTCTCATAAGTGAAGTCATGGAAAATATAGGTTCCTGTGAAAATCATTAACATGTTTAGCTTCAGCAATCAGGGATAGTTTCTATAGGAGGTAGCATTAGCATTTCAAGCCCAGTTTTACAGTTACAGATAAAACACTGTCCAAGGATTTCATAAGAATATATCACAATTGATGTTCTTGTTCCCAAGTCAGATATCTCAAGAAACCCCAATCCTTTCCTTTTTCTCCAGCTATGCCTGCTTAATGACCATGACCAGCAGTCTCCTTTTATCTCCACTGGCAAAAGTCCTCACCCTCAGATTACAGCTTGTTTTTATACCCAGACTGAACCAATAGCAAATACAAGATTTATGAAGGATAGAAGACTTAGCATTAACTGTTTCTGTGTGTTAGACGTTACTGTTAATGTTTTGGCTTTCCTTTCAAAGTCTGTTTCTTAGGGCTAAGATAAAGGCTGGTGTTATTTCTCATCTCACTGTATAGGAATACAGACAAGAGCATGTTACATGTACTGGCTTGCTTTGTGATAGAAGCGCAGAATCCAGGTAACAAAATATGACCCATTGAGGCAGATGCCCTCTGGCTAGTTCCCAGGGCAGCTGAGGTCTTCGTAGATCAGGCTGGTAGGCATGTGAGGTTTCCTGATTCTGATTTCTATTTATGTAGAAACAGTGTAGGGCCCTTATGGATTTTTGGAAGTGGTCCTACATGATTTTACCTGTTCTATTTCCTGGTTTCACAGAAATTTGTGAAAAATGGGTTATGATTTCAATTTTTTAGAGTTGCCATCCTTGGGGTTACTTTCTAAAGTGTGTTTTTCTTTTTTTGGGGGGGAGGTCATTTTGAGACAGGGTTTCACTGTGCAGTTCAGGATGGTCTTGAACTCACTTTGTAGCCCAGGCTGGCCTTGAACAATCTTCCTGACTCAGCCTCCCAAGTGCTGGGATTACAGGAGTGCCCCACCAGGCCCAGATAACAGTGGATGTTTTTGAGCATGTAAGCAGTACATCCTGATTATTTAAAATCCTTTGGAATGAAGATTAGCCCCGTTTTGCCAGGCCTGCTGGAATGTCTTAACTTGCTCATTTGTAAGAAGAAAAGTTTGTTTCATGAAATACTGTGCTTGTTTTCAGCTGTATGTTTGATCCAGGCTGAGCTGTGCAAACCAACTTCTCTCCTCTGTTCCAGCTGGATGGATGAGACAGGAGAGTGATTGCCCTATGTCCAGGAAACAGTTACGCAGATCTTCATCCCATTTCTGAAGACAGCCTGGGCACTCAGGAAATCTGGGCCAA
Organism: Chinchilla lanigera; assembly: GCF_000276665.1. NCBI lineage: Eukaryota > Metazoa > Chordata > Mammalia > Rodentia > Chinchillidae > Chinchilla > Chinchilla lanigera. The sequence goes on from NW_004955476.1 coordinate 11,825,877, forward strand.
ACCACAGCATGCAGCCTGAGGTAGCCTGGGTGCCTGAGGTTGCATCAGGATGTCTGCCATGCAGGATGTTTGTGCTTGGGGCCACTTGGCGATGGTTGCCCAGGAACTGTCTGTCCTGTTTGGTGTATCCAGCTCTTTATCCTGCTGATGCTTTCAATGTAAAACATTTTGTTCTGAGGATGCCCCTCTAGGACGTAAGCAGACAGGTGGAATCCTGGGCTCTCTGTAGGGCAGCTTGGCCTGTCTGTTAGACCTGAGCTTGGGTTCAGGTGATGCACTAGGGTCTTCTAGGTTCTCTGCAGTTGGATTATTTTTAGAGAAAAGCTTATCCTTCATTCTTGCATAAAATAATTTTACTATCAAAAATAGATATCCGCTTGTTTTTGTTTCACCAAATGAACAGGTGTTGATAGGCCTATGCAAAGTGGAACCTTCAGAGTATGTGGGTTTCCCCTTTTGGAGCAGTCAGGACTAAGCACATGTGCCCTTGGTTTCACTCTCAAGTTGGCCCTGCTGTCAGATTACTTACCTCCCCTCTGCTGACCTTACCCTGTGATGGTCACACCTGCCTCCTCCAAATATTATTTTTTTAAGAGACAGGGTCTCACAGTGTAGCTCAGGCCAGCCTTGAGTTCACTATGTAGCCCAGGATGGCCTCAAACTCAGTAAATGATCTTTCTGCCTCAGCTTCCCAAGTGGTGTGATTACAGGTGTGTACTACCATGCCTGGTACGCCTCCAGATGTTTTGTCCAGCACATCCCAGTCTACCTTGTCCCCATTCCCTCATCATCCAGTGTCTCTTCCTATAATGGTACCACAGCCAGCTTTATCCACAGAGAAGGAATCACTCCCGGGAAAACCTTGCAGGCCCTGGCAGAACTCACACTTGTGTGTATGTCTTCCTCCCTGGCATCGTGTAGAATCACCCATCTCTAAGCAGTGCCTGCACTGGGCCAGAGCTAAGAGACAAACTTAACCGATAGATACCACAGAAGGGAGTCTCATGACCTTGTTCATTGCTGATAACGAAAAATGCATGATAACCTCGAAGTGTTGAATTCTGAAAAGAACATTAGCTTTTACTTCTACTTAATGTCTCAACTACTTTACACATACATTGACACAGTCTTGCTGAAAACTCTTTATTCTAGGATGTTTCCATGACTCTTAGAAATCTCAAGATTTCATCTTACGGTCTCAGTAGGGTCATTTTCCTTCATACAAGTATTCAGCCTGAACCAGTGAGTAGGATTGGTATTCTTCAATTGACAATGTCATAGCCAGTGAGAACATGGGTATGTGGATACTGTAATGGGTGGTTAAGGCAGGACCAAGGGAAATGTGGAAGCATGAGTAGCCCTGTTTGGTGGAAATACAACAGAAGCCTACCTTGACATCCAGTGTATGGACTGGTAAAATTCTAGCACATCCCTTCTGTGAAATGCAGTGTGCCAGCCCCAGATGGGCTCATATCATAAATGCTCCCTACTTAGGCCAGCCTCACCTGTAGAAACCAGGGCCAAGTTCCCAGAGCTACAGCAGGACAAGACTATTGCAATCCACAAGATAAGAAATAGGAGTAGAGGCAAGTCATAAACAGAACTTGGGGTACAGAAAGGGACTCCAGCTAGAGAAGGGCTGGGCTTCCCAAGGCTGCCGCCCCAAGGATGTCTCTGGAAGCAGCACCAATTCTGAAGGTGGAGCAGAGGAACTACCATCCTCAGTCAGGGTCAGAATCCGGGTCTGAGGAGAGCTGCCCCTCCATGGTCTCACACACGGCATCTTGCAGGGATGTGAGGTGACCCTGGGGACTCATGCCCATGGGCTGGATGACTCGGTGCCTGCAGGAGAAAGGTGCAGTGGGGCCAAGGAAGATATCTAGTATGTCAGGCAGGGGTCTTTCTCATCTCTGGCTGCTGCTGAGAAGCCTGGCTTTGACTCTGTGCTAATCAGGCCCAAGTCCTAACTGCTACCTAATGGCTTTGAGACATTAGGCCTTACCTTCTTGGCCTCAGACTTCCTCATCTGTAAAATGGATACAATACTGACCTCTCCCTAACTGTTCTGCAGTATTTCTTCTAGGACACGTGATTTTAAACACCACTAATGCAGCCTGCCCAGAATCTTAGCCCTTCTGTGACTGGTCTGGTAGCTTATAAGACAGGATGTGGGTCTGTCCTCCCTTCTCCCAGCTGCAGGCCTTTCTTTACCACACGTACCTTGACAGCCTGTCAAACATGTTCACCAGCTTCATGGCCTCATGCTCCTTTTGTTCCTCTGTCATACCCTCCATAGGGTTGGGTGGCTTCTCTTCTACCCTGCCAGTCACTGGGTTGATGCTGCTTCCCGGGATGGAGGTATGGGGAATGTGTTAGTGACTCCTGGACACAAGGGGCTCGGGGTGAGTGGTCCCCATCTTCCTGCCCAGGCCTGGACTGGCAAGGAGCTCATTCTCCTGATAGAGGACAGGGGTGGCAGCTGCAAGGAGCTTTCAAGGGCAGCCATTAGCCAGCTATTCCCTGGTCCTCCCAGTGATCCAGATATCCTGGACCTAAGCTCCTTAGGCTCAGATCAGGACACATCACTTTGGATCAAATGCCTGTTCTGGAAGGCCTTGTCCATTCTCACCCTGTCCTCCCACCATAGGAGCATAGCTGGGTAGCGAGCAGAAACTGGGGGCTGTGAGGGAAGCCTAAGGGTAGGGAGGCACATACCTGGCCTTGGCTTCCTTGTACTCATCTGTGTCTGTGTCCTCATCATCCGAGTACTGCCCCTCAGTCCGGCCCCCTGCCATAAGGCCCCTGGCAGCCAGAAGGCCAGCAGCATTCCCGTAGCCTGTGTACTTGATGAACCGGGGCACTGTGGGCCAGGGCCTAAGTCAGTGTATGAGCTGGTGGGCAGGGAAGACTAGGCTCAGGCTCCCCCAACTCACCACTCTCAGAGCACAGGACAAAGAGGAACTCTGCAGCTACCCTCTTCACATCTGTGTCTAGGTGTGTCATAAGGCGCACCAGCTTGTTCCGAAGTAGCTCTCCCACCTCTGGCCGAGTCCTTACATCCCGCAGGGGTGGCAACACCTGGGGAGGCAGTGTCTCTCAGCCAGGGCCTGGGGCAGCACAGCATCTGTGACTAGGCCCCACCCATAATCCCCCAGGTGCTCTGGCTCCTCTGCAAAATACCTGGGCCTTCAGGAACTTCCTGGCTGGACGGTGCATGCGGGCACACTCAGTCAGCACACTTAGTACAGGAGCCACACTCTCCTTCAGCCTGTGGGTCTGCAGAGGAGCCTCTGTCACTGCCCCAGCTTGAAGCAGTGGTGGGGCTACATGCACCCCTCAGTCCTGGCACAAAGGCTTGTGAAGAAGCCTACTGCAACAAGTTGGTCAAGGACCAGGAGCTGATAGTGGGTGTCTGTCAGCTTCCAATGGGTTAATAGGACTGAACTCAGGAAGCTACTTAAAGTTTTGTGACTTTGGGCAAACACTTCAACTACTTTCAGTATCCCTACTTCAACTGTAAAACAGTAAGAGCAAGACAGACATAAGCTCTCTGAAGATGTCAGCACACCACTAGCACATATACTACCATGGAGTAGAATTTCTACTCCATATCTCATAGACAGCAAGCAGCGTTCCCAACCCTGTCCATCTTTCCCTGTTAACTCCCTGGAACCCAACAACAGCAGCCACAGCAGTGGGGACACATGGCCACAGCCCAGGTGCCCAATGCCCACTCTCCCTGTCTGGCTCATCCTGTGAGCATCTTCTGCTTGGCAACATGGTTTTCTCAGTAATGTATTGAATCTCAACCTGTAGCTTTCACCTACTTAACATTTGCAAACTCAGGAAGGACTGGTTAGAACTTCAGCCATCCAGATGTCCTGTGATGTAGCTGCAGAAGTCAAAGGGAAGCTCTGATTAGAGGCTCCTGTAAGTCTCCTTAGGATGTTAAGGGACAGCTGATGCTTGTCACCAAGGGCTGTCATTACAGGATTACAAGCAGGAACCAGGGGCCTCTCAGGACAACACAACAGTACTGCTAAAAGGTAACAAGCACTTTGCCAGACCCTGAGAAACTTGTTGCTTATAGTAACCAGTAGAAGTGAGACCTTAAGCGTGTAGGGTGTCCACATACTTCTGAGACAGAAAGGTCCAGTGGTCTGGCTGCTATCTGGCTGGACTACAGAGCAGCTGGAGGAGTTGCCCAAGTCACACCACCAAGATGATCTGCACTTGCCAATGTGGACAGTGCAGAAGCAGTGATCACAGCTGCCTACCTGATTTAAGCGCTTCTCTAGGAAGGCGAGGAGGACACTGATCACATCCATGTTCACTCCCATGAACTCCAAAGAGCCTTCGTGTAGGTCCAGGGTGAGAAGGACATCCAAGCACTTGAGGGGCAAATTCCCTAGGAGATTCACGGTGTGGCTGGGGACAGACGCACAGGAGCATTGATAGGGCTGATCCTTCAGCACAAGTGCAACCCCTGGTGCCCTTACATCCTGTAAGGATGTAAGCCTGAGGGGCCTCAGAACAGCACAAAGAAAACACACAAGAATAGGAACTCTCAGAGGCTGAGGGGCCTCAGAACAGCACAAAGAAAACACACAAGAATAGGAACTCTCTCAGAGATATTTCTACTCAGGTGTGTGGTGGAGTCCCCTTGAGGGATAGCACCTTCCACAGAAACCCCACTTGCCCCAAACTATCTAGGATGATTTCTGGGAACCCACACCAGTCCAGGCACAAGTCAGGGTGAAGGACTACACTGCCTCATGATACCATGCCCACCACTACTCTGCCCCTAAATCCACAGCTCTTGTCCTTGCCATGTCCTGGAAGCACCTGAGGCTCTCTGGAAGCACACTGATGTCTGGTTTCCCTAAAAAAGTTGCAACTCTACAGTTGGGTCTGGGCTCTCCAGTGGTTCTTATCTACAGTCAGAGCTGGGAACCATCATTTAGCACTCAAGCATGTCCCTCCCAGCATGACAGGCTCTGCTCTCACCCATGGAACTCCTCTGTGCGGTCTCCAGCAGCAGCAATCATCACACAGTGCCGCAAAAGGGTCCCCAGGTACTGGTAAAGGGCAGCATCTTCCTGACCAAAAGCAGAAAGGGTTCCTGTAAGAGGGAATTCCATTCATCTGCACTACTGCATTCCAGGACTGTGTGGCACTGACTACTGTACTTCCCTGATTACATCTGGTGGCCTTGACCAGTTTGACTAGTGTTGGGCTAAAGATAATCACTGCTATTTTTCCAAAAAGTCTGTGAGTGTGCTTCTAAGTGTACTTTCCAGATTAAGACATTAGTGGATCCCCCTGGGATGAAGTTACACTGCGTCTTGGTCACACATGGCCTCAGAAATGGAGAATATCCTACAGTCTCCCGCAAGCACCCCACAGTTTTCCTACTAGGCCCCCACCTCCCTCAGAAACGTTCGTTAAGATCTGTCCTGGAGTATATATCTCCTGGGATGTTCTACTGTCCTCCATGTCTGACACTCAGGAACCTAAAGATATTGTAGAAGACATGCCTCCACGAAGTATCCCAGATAAGGCGAGCAGGCCCCACCATAGTTTCAGGCCACAACTTACCTCCTCTACCTCCCTCTTGATAGAGTCGAAGGTGATGTTGAAGAGCACTTTGAGGATCTCCATGATTCGCTCAGTCTCTTGGGGAGGAAGGACTTCAGGGGGACTCTCTTTAGAAGTCACTCCTAGCGTCAGTTCCAGTGCATCAGTCAACACATGTACACCATGCAGCTCCTGAAACAGCTGCTGGCGCACATCAGTGCGTAGTGCAGTTAGCAGAAAGAGGAGCCGCAGGTCAAAGAACTGCACCTCATGGGGGAAGCTTCTCTTGCCATACAACCCCACACGTTCTATAAGCTTCACCACCAGGCGGGCCTCCGCAGCAAGTGCTTGTGCCACAGGGCTGCTGAGGACAAGGTTGCACAAGCACTTAAGGGACTCAAGCATGACATCCATGTCAAAGGCCTCTGGGAGGGACCCCTCAGAGGCAGATATGTCAGCATAAGAGGCTAATGCGTGCAGACTCTGGCGGCTGGTGAATGGAGCCAGGCAGCTCCGGTCCCGGGACAGGATTCGGACAGTCTGCAGCCAGATGACACGGTGTGAAAGTGGCAAGCCCTGCTCCAGGACAGACACCAGCAGCTTTGCGAGTCTCTGTGGGCAGGGAGAACAGTGACTCCACCAGGGCTTCTTTCTGGAGCAGCCCTCCCTGCCCCATTACCCCTAGGGCTAGCACCCACCTTTCTATCTTCCTGCTGGGCATCGTCAAAGGTGAAGCTCTCCGAATGCTGCAGAAACACAGTGGGCTCAGGTCTACCTTACGGGCAGGTAGGGCCTGTGCTCTTTGAGGGGTTGGAGGTGAGGCAGCCTGTTGCCTCTGGACAGGTGTCAGTGTGGGTGGCTCACCCACACAGCTGTACCCCCAAGGGAAGTACCCGGTCTTTCACCCTCGCCACGGATCTTGAACCAGGCCATCACGCCCTCTTAGAGCCCGCGCCACACTCACTCCCTGCCGACCATGCACTCACATGCTGCCCTCTTCCTCCACGCGCGTCCCTGGGCTCCCGCCTCCGCTCACCTCCTGGTTGTATGTTCTCAGAGCTTCTGCAATCACATCTTCCTTTCCAGTCTCCACTACATCCGCAACCGCCCGGGGCTCCATGGCTCCGGGACCTGGTGCCGTAAAGTCTGGCCTGCAAAAATCTAGCTGGTTAGTCTGCCGGCCCCGCCCTAGTTCGGCAGCCCCGCGTCGACGCGCGGTGGATGCCGGGACCGGACCGGGCCGCACTGGGCGGGGACTCGGCTGCGCTGCTGCTTAAGGTGGAGCGACCGAGAAGCACTGGCTAGGCTAGGCAAGGCAGCAGGCTGAGTCGGTGATGGGCGAACCTCACGGTCCAAGTAGCCCAGGAACCGAGCAGCGGCCCCTCCTTTGTCCTAGGAGGAGAGATTCTTGCTCGATACCCAGTACAGCTAGTGGGGCAACTCTGCGGAAAGCTCGCTGCATGGGAGACGTCGGGAAGGGGGGCCGACCTGACACCCCTCCCCCGCCTTTGTGGCGTTCACGAAAGAAACAAGACTAACTGTGGGGGTCAAAGTCCTCCAAGAAATGACTGGGAGGCTGCAAGGTGCGAGGAGACCCCCCCTGCCGGCCTAGTCCCGGCGCCCTCTGGAGACAGCCGGCGAAAGTGACCGCTTCAGAGGGTGTGATGAAGACTGCAGGGCACACCGGAAAGGGGCAGTGGGGGCGGCGGCTGTACCTGAGGCCTGCCCACTCGCTACTGCAAGCGCGCCCCGTTCAAGGCCCTTTCGGTTCCATGTGTCCTTGTTTCATTTTTCCGTAATTTTTCACACCTGCATTTTATGCAACGTCCTGAGCGCTCATCTCCGCTTTCCAGAGGCGGTTTTCTGGCCCGGATCACGCCAGTTCAGACCTGCTCGGGTACTGCCGCGCGAGCGCAGAGAGCTCCCCGGCACACCCCCGCCCGCTGACCGGAAGGGCCTGGCTGACAGTCACATCCAGGCACTAAGAACGCGCCCAAACAACCGACGAAGTCGAGAGCCGACGCCCACTCCTCCCTCGACCACGGGCGGCGAAAGTATACCACTTCCGTTCCCACAGTGCACCACCCTTTGGCCGGAAGTAGAACGGGCCAGGAAGGAGGGGGAGGGCCCTGAGAGAGGCGGGGCCGGAAGTCTATAGCGGTCCCGTGCCACGTCTGCGGCGCTTGTGGCGGCGTCAGTAGCTAGCGGCCAGCGCTGGCAGACTACAATGGCGGACTGGACTCGCGGTGAGCGCCCGAGAGCTGGGCCAAGCCGCCCCCCGCTCCCTCACTGGAGGTCACTGTGTGGGGGCGGACCGGCCTTCCGGGTCGAGGTGACCTGACTACGCCGGGACTGAAACCGGGAGGGAGGCAGGTTGTTTGCTGGGGGTTGGTGAGCTGGGTGGGGTCTCAGGGGCCTGGCCGGACACCAGTCGAGTGAGGGTGCAGTGGGCAGGGGGCAGGCGTCCATTGACTTGGGGCCTAGGCGTCTCCCTTTCTGTTGTGTGAAAGAAGTGAACGGGCACGTAGCGATTGGCAGGACGCGGGCAGCCTTCCGGTTTTGAACACGCCAGTGGTTCCTACGGCTGCATCACTGCCGTGGATCACATCGCCGGTTCTTACTGTGCGTCAGGGTAGGGCGGATTTGCACTGTATTTGGGAGCAGCGGTTTTCACCCATGTGACGTGCTTTGGACTGGCATCTCACCTGGTCTGCCCCTGTCACTTCCCACAGGCACCACAGGTGTCACAGGAGGCCAAGCTCTGGGTGGTTGGGGGGCTTCATTCACTTCTTTTGTAGTAAAGAGACTTCCTGTCATCTTCCTAGATGCTCTTTCTTATGCCCCTGCCAGTGTTTACTGTTTTTTTCTTGGAGAGCTGACTCTTAGCCACAGATGATGATGTCCATGGAGGCAAGTGCATCTTTTCAGTATTCCTAGGGTTAGTCCATATTCTCGCACAGCATCAGGAGGGGCTATTTGAACTGAGCCTGTGGGGATCCCTTCCCACCTCCACCTGGATTTGCATGAAGGACCTCTGCTCATCTGCTCACACGACAGTGCTGCATTCCTGTCCCACATGTGCGTGGTCCACCTGTTGAGAAGTGTGACTGGGCCAGACTTGATTGGAGTGACGGGGGCAGTTGGGGTTTCACTCATGGGTGGAGGAAACTTCTTAACCTCTGTGTTTTTTCATAGCTCAGAGCTCTGGTGCTGTGGAGGAGATTCTAGACCTGGAGAACAAGCGGATGGCTGACAACCTGGTCTCCAAGGTTACCAGGCTTAAATCGGTCAGTGGTGGCTCCTTTCCTGCCTTTCACCTCCACCTCAAAGGGCTAGAAGGGTAGGGAGAGGATCCTGAGAGATTTTAGGCAGCTTAGACACTTTTCCATCCTTTGCTGGCAGTATGGTGCACAGCTGGGTTATGGACAACATCTGGCTGATTAGAAGGGAGAATGAGTGCTGTTGTCTTCCTTGACCTGACTTTGTTCTCTGTCCTCACCAGCTGGCCCTGGACATTGATAGGGATGCGGAAGACCAGAACCGGTACCTGGACAGCATGGTAAGTGTCTGTAGGGTGCAGGAGCTACAGTCAGGTCCACCTCATGCTGCTGGCTATACAGTTTTTGCTCCAGTGATTCCGGGGGTGGAGGGTAGTTGAATGGGTGCATGTTGTGATCCTACTGCCCTCTGCTCCAGGACTCAGATTTCACAAGTGTGACTGGCCTGCTCACGGGGAGTGTGAAGCGGTTTTCCATGATGGCACGGTCTGGACGAGACAATCGGAAGCTTTTGTGTGGCATGGCTGTCGGCCTGCTCGTGGCCTTCTTCATCCTTTCATACCTCTTGTCAAGGGCAAGGACGTGAACCAGTGGGAGCCAAAGGTACCAGGGTCTTCCTCGTCTGGTATCCTGACCTCCTGAGGCTTCACCTGAAAAGTACTACTTTGAGATTACCACCATGAGTCAGGAATCTTCTTCCTGTATGGTGGGGCCTCTGACCCAATGAGCTCATCAAGTTGGCTAGTCCCATGTGGAAGGACATTTTCCTTTGGGAAATCAAGGCCCAGCCCCCACCTCCACTCTGGTATTAGAGAAAGTGGCCAGGCTAGGGCCACAGTGCACCAGGACCAGCCAGGTCTTGAGCAGAGCAGCTATGAGTCTTGAATGTATTCACATGGCCAGCAACCCTTCTCCTAGCCCTCAGGGGTCTGAAGTCTTAAGGCCCTTCTGTGCCATCTGTTCCTGGGTGAAGATGCATATGTGATCTGAGGAGCCTGGGACTACCATAGGAAGGGACAGTGACTGTGACTCCAATAAGAGCTGGTTTCTTCACCTCGAGGTGCTCAGCCTAGATGTGACAGTTATTGCTGGTCAAGACTGCTGAGCAGAGGGGGTCTGATATGGGTCAAGTGTTCTGTGGGGAGACCTGTGCCCTCCAGTCCCTGGATGAAGCCAGACCTCTAGGAAGGGTAGGGAATGTTAGCGTTAATGTTAATGGACCACAGCCTTGGCTGGATATACTGGGTTGGTCTTCTGGGTCACAGAAATGGATGTCCTCAGGATTCAGAACCTCTCTGGTGCTAGAGATGTAGCCCCAGGAGAGCTAGTCTGGCCTTTCAAAATTAGGTAGAGTGTGGGGGAGGTTTTGCCCCAAAGGGCTGTCATGGGCTGAAGGCTGCCTGTAGAGGCCACTGTGCCATTTGTAGCAGAACTTTTGCCCTTCTGCCATATCTTTACCTGCCTCCCATAGCTAGTCTTCCCTTGCAGTGGGAGTGGTCTGAGCTACCTTCCCATCCTTACACACTGCCTTCCCTGTGTACCTCTCCCTGGGTCTCCACCTCTACTTAGCCTGTCTCACCTTCATGCAAACTGAACTGTGAGGCTGGCAGGGCCAGCAATTTCTGAGAGGCTAGCACCCTTGTATTCACATAAAGAATCTAAGGAAGACATTCTGCTGGAGAACTCTGCCACCTCTCTGCGATCTTGGTTACTTCATTCTTCCCTCAGGAATTTGTCTGGCTGTCTTTGGTCTATGTGTTGTCATTCCTTCCCAGTTAACATTTTTTTTTTCCCTCCCTGTGTCTTTGAGTCCTGTGGAATGGGGCTTGGGTCAAACCAGCTTCCTGAGAGCCCCAACCCTAGTGTTCCAGCTTGGCCTTGTGCACCTGACATCTGGCCCACTGGATAAATGGGGTTTGCCAACTTGGTCTCTAACTCTATTTTTATTTTTAAATTTTTTTTTGGTTTTTCTCCGGTACCAGGAACCGAACTCACGACCTTGCACTTGCCAGGCAAGCGCTTTGCCGCTGAGCTAAATCCCCAGCCCCGGTCTCTAACTCTAATAAACCAGAAAAGACCCAATTGTGAGGGTCATGAGGATGAATTTCCAGGCTGTATCGCAGTCAGGAACATCTCAGCGATAAAATGTGGAATAAACAGCTTTGTGAAGAACAACTTACATATTTTTTGTCTTCTTTTCTAGGGTTTGAGAGAAGTGGTTTTTATTTGTTTTAGGTTGTGTAGAGGCACTCCCTTCCTCATCTTTTTTCCTGGATCCCTTTTCTCCCCTTGTTCCCCCGCTTGGCTCTGCATTGGGCAGGGTAGCCATAGGGCCACCACTTCCTACTGTGCAGCTCTTCTCTGTCCGAGTCCTGAAGTGTGATCCTGGAGCTGGTCACAGGACTGGTCACAGTGGAGGGGTCAGCACCTCTGCCGTGTTGGTACTGGTTTTGTCCTCTTGGTGTGCGGGATAGGCCGCCTGCCCAGCATGGACCTCTCCTGGGCCAAGGGAAATCCAGATTCTGCCTCTTAAGGCCTGGCTGTGGGCCTGGGGTACCTGTGCAGATCCCCCAGGCCCAGCTGAGATTGACCAGTGTCCCTACCCACATCCTGTATTAGCCCTTGGTAGGTAACAGATTTCCCTGAGACTGAGTCAGTCAGCATAGCGACAGTGGTGTTATTGTGCCAGAATTTGAGACGGCCCAGTGGGAATGGCTGGCTCTGGTTACCATGGTGAGGCCTCAGGTGCAGAGGGGCTTGGGCTGTCACCAAAGGCCACTCACATGTATCAAGCTTCCTTACTCTGAAGCATATGGAGGGCATCAGGCAATAGCACTTCTGTACCCTGTTATCTAGGGTGGTCCAGATTTAAGGGGAGGGATGTGGACTCTAGTTCTCTAAGGGAACATAGGTGTGAGGCAGGACTCTGAGGTCTCCATTTGAAGATCTGGAAGCCAGGGCTGAGACCGCACATGGGCCTGCACTGAAAGCTGTGGTTAAGCTTGGTTCCTCCCCAAGACAAATCCTTGTAACTGAAATTCATGGTTTATTAAGAAATTTGGGCACAACAGGAAGCAAGATTATTTAGCAAATGGGAAGACAGCATAGAAAAAAAAAATCGTAAAAAAGGAAACTTGTCACAACTGCCCAAACAAGCATGCTCTGTCCTGCAGGGTACGCCAGCTGTGGCTCTGCTCAGGAGACGTCCAGCCTACATCTTCCCTGGGAGTCTTACAGGCATGAGATGGTTGCAGGCTGCAGGGTGTGGGGCTGGAGCTATTCCACATCAACAACCAGGGGTGTCATGTAGTCAGAGTGCTTGATGCCGAAGGTGACAATGGGGGCACAGGGCTTGTGCAGGGTCACCTGGGAGAGGAAAGGCTGTGAGGAGGACTCTTGGCAATGGCTTGGGCTTGGGTGCTGATCCCTTGCCTTATGCAGATCGGTGCTGAAGCTGCCTCTTGCTGCAGCCCTTGATGGAGGAGGGTTGGGAGGCCATACCCACAGCAGCAGTGACTGTCACAGGGTGGGGACCTAGAGCCTGCTGCTAGATGTAAAGGATGGCTCTGGTTCTTTGTGCCTGAAGGGTTGCTCTTGGGATGAGTTTACCATCTTGAGGTCCCTGCAGGGTCCCTTCCCCTCCTGCCCCCTTGGGCCTGTCCCTGAGTCCCCTAACCCCTCTGGTCTGCTATTCCCAGACCTTCTCAGGGCTGTGGGCTCCTGGTCCTGGCTTGAGGGTCTTGTCCCCTGGAGGCTCCACACGGGCGGCCATGGTGTATTGTGGAGCCTTGAACTTGGTCACCTGTACATCTGTCTGGCGGTATGCTGCAGGACCTGGGGTCTGGTAGGTAAAGATGGTACAGACAGGTTTACTTTGTCCATGGCATGTCATCCCGGAGGGCCAAGGGCAGGGACAGTTCCAGATCCTGAGTCCCCACAGGGAGCTCTGAGATGGCTCTGTTTCCCATGGGGCACCTCTGGGGGTGTCACTCATTTGGTTTCAGGCTTATTGTGGCAGTGACACTCCTAGTGTGTGCCAGGCCTGTGAGCATGTGTATGAGGCCCCTTCTTAGTTGAGACAATGTCCTCAGCTTGAGGGCTGTGTCCTGGGGCTGGCAGTAGATCAGAACACTGCATGCTGATGTATGCTTATGTCCTAGGGCCTTTGCATTGGCTGTTAACAGAGCAGGAACCTTCCTCCCCCAAATGTCCCAGGGCTTATTTTTTCTTCTTCCTCTTGTCCTAAAGTGTTTAAAAAGTGTTTTATGCCCTTTAGGTAGGCTCTATATACCCCTCTGCTTGTCCTTAGCCCTGGCACTGTCTTCCTTGCTGGTGCCCTGGCTCCTCCTCCCAAGCATTTAGAAGGCACAGGTTGCAAGGCGCCTCAGCAGCACAATGGTGGGCTGAGAGTCCTAGGTTTTAAGGGCTGTGCCCTGCCTGAGGCACGGTAACCCTTGCCTTGTGCAGGTCGTCGCTGAAGTTGCCCCTCTTGCTGCGGCCCTTGATGGAGAAGGAGGGCTGGGAGGCCTTACCCACAGTGTGTGGTCCCATCACCACTGGCAGCATGTATGCAGCGGGGCCTGCAGAGCAGATAGGAGCTTCAGGTCAGAGATCGGCAGACCTTCTATCTGCCATTGAGCTGCTCCTCACCTACCCCTAGGGAACCCAAACACCAGTTGTCCAGGTGACGGTAGGCTGCTGCAGACCTGGAGTGCTATCTACCCGGAAGGTCTTGGTCCGGGCAGAGATGGAGTGGCTGGGTGCTGAGTCGAACACATACTTGGTAGATTTCTCTGGAAAGTAGTCACCTGTGGTGGAGAGAAAGGGTACAAGAATGAGGGTGCAACCCCCCACCAAGAAGATGATCCCAACCTGCCAAGCACAAGGCTCTCAGCTCCCTCATAGGCAGTGAGTGAGCAGGTTTGGCCAGGAGTGTCCAGGATGGAAACCTGGCTTTGAGGCTGGGGGACAGGAGCTGTTTTGGAGCAGACGATGTGGGTTAAAGCCTGATGATGCCCTGAGAGTAGAAAGAGGGAACAGGATAGACAAAGCACACCCCACATTGACATAGTAGGACACATAGTGGCCCCCCAGTAGGAACAGTGGGAATGATGCAGAGACATCATTGGGCTGGGAGCGTGAGGGCTCTCACCCGGGCCAGGGGTCCGCATGGTCTTGGTGTGGTAGCGCCCCAGGATGGAGTAGGCAGGGCCAAGGTCCTTGCCGGTCCTTAATATCTTTGGGTTCACACTGTAGCGGGGTCCTGGGGAGCAGTTCTCTGCTAGGAGCATGGGGGCCCCACGGAAGCTATAGGCTGGAGCACGCAACTTGGTGGGTGTGTGCTTCACAAAGCCTGTGGACATGGTGGCTCTGAGCAGCCTGAAGCCAGGTGCTGCTTTTCACCAACTAGCAGTCTGGGATGGAGCCTCTGGGGTACCAACCCAGATGTACTCCAGATCACCCAGGCCACCCAGATCCACCCCAGGCCACCCAGACCCACCCCAGGCCACCCAGACCCACCCAGGCAGATATTCTCACTCCCCTGCAGTTCCCCGGGCCCTTATCTCTGACCTGTGGTGGGTGGAATCAGGTACTTGGGGCCAGGGCTGCTGTAGAGGGCCATGATGGGCCCCCGGGGCCTATGGGGCCTCCAGGTGCCCACCCATACCTCCTCCGTCATGGCTGGCTCTGTCTGTGGACAAGAGAGTGACCACCCTAGAAGTCTTGGCTTATCTCATCCCTGCCCCCCACAGCCCCATCCTGGTCCTGCTGATGTTGAGGGGGCAGAGGCACAGTCTGCAGCCTCCACAGGTCTAATGCAGTTAGGGGCAGTGGAAACTTTCTGCTTGGTGAGATGGGCTCAGCCCTTTCCAGCTCTAAAATGAGAGGTGCCAGGTCCTGTCTGTGGTCACTCTGGCTAGTGACTGGCCATCCTCTTGGCTCTTGGGCCCTGGGCAGGCTCCTACTTGAAAAAAACTGCTCATCACTTGGTAAGGATCTCCCGGGGTGGAGCTGTGCTGTGGCTGGGTAGGGGGCTCAGGACCTTACCTCTTTGGAATGGGGCAGTGCAGAGTAGCCTGCCACCCAGCCTCCTCGCAGGTGGTCCCCTTCCCCGGGTCTCAGTACCAGGCAGTTTCCAAGAAAAGAACACAGAGAGAAAGGACTCCTTTCTCCCTGGGGGCTTTGAGAATTGGGGAGGGGTCCCTTAGCTCTAGAATGTGGCTTTGTGGGATGGAGAGTTCTAGATCACAGCAAGTGTGATGGGAACAATGGCTCTGAAGCTCTTACCAGGCCCCACCCTTCCCAGGGACCCAGCTGGTCAGGGACACCACTTTCTCCAGGGATCCTCTCTCTCTCACCTGGGTCTCCCACCTTCCCCACAGACTCCTCTCACCAGATCCTGATGTTCTTTGGGGTATCTGCAACAAGGGAGGAACAAGGAGGAACAGGGCCCCAAGTCTAGGGTGGCCCAGGAGTGAGTGTGGTGATCAGTCAACCCTGCCCCATCAGAATCCCTGAGCTGGGGAGACTGAGGCACAGGGAAGCTCTGGGTGTTAGGGATCGTGCATCTGGAGTCAGATTGGGATCTGTGTCGTGTCGAGCAGGAGCCAGGGTGGGGAGACTGCTCCTGCTGGCCTTCCTTAGACTTAGCTGTCCCACTCCACCATGGGGTCCTTGGGTGCTCTCTTCTTGACATTATCAGGGCCCTCTTGGGCTCAAGCTCCACTTGGGGCCTCTCTCCATGGGTGACTTTGGGGAGAGATTCTTCTCAAAGCCCCTGATGCTTATGTATTTGCTGTCTATGCTGTCACATTTTTCCCATGCACAGCTGTGCTCATGAGTCACCTATCAGCTTTCAGTCTTAGCATCCCAGCATGAGTGGGGGATGTCCTTCTCTTTTTTTTTTTTTTTTTGGTTTTTCTCCAGTACCGGGAACCGAACTCACGACCTTGCGCTTGCCAGGCAGGCGCTTTGCCGCTGAGCTAAATCCCCAGCCCCTGGGGGATGTCCTTCTCTATCAAGCCCTGGACACTTCTTTCTGAGCTCTGCTCCCTCTTGTCCTGCTGCCCAGACTGCCATCTTGATGCCTCCCTGGCTCTGTGCTCCATCCCCTGCCATGTGGTGTCTGCTGTCCCAGTCTGTAGGCCTGCTCCTGGTGGGCTTCCTGTGTGCAACCCATATATATGAGTCTGTACGCCTGATTGTGCTGTAGGTGGCCTTTTGTGTGTCCCTGTGTCAGGGGAAAAACAGGAGCCAGTGCCTGGGCTGCAGGAGGCTTTATTGGTCTAACAGCTTGAGGGTCAGTTTACTTGTGGGGAAGCAGCTATAGGCAGCACATCCAGGGCTGCTGGTGTGGCTGGTCCTGTGCTGTCGGGAGCCATGTCTGAGGTCCACTCAGGCGTCATCCTCACTGCCCAGCACTTGCTCCTGGAAGGCAGATGTGTGTGAGCCCAGTGAGCTGGTGACCAATAACCAGAGAGCCACTGCTCCCTGAGGCAGACAGCCAAGGCCCCCTCTGAGAGGGGGATGGGCCCATTGTAGCATGTGGGCCCATGGTAGCATACCCCCCAGCAGCTTGGAGGCATGTGCATGCATGTTTGCATGTGTGCATCTGCGTGTGTCTGTGTGTACATATGCTTGTGTAGGGCACAGCCAAGCGACTGGACAGGGAACACATTGAGGGGGCTTGGGAGCTTCTCTGTGGGTAGAGAAGTCTAGGGTATCCACCTCAGACCTCAGTATCTGTGGGGGTGGGCTGTGGGGTGCTGCCTTGGACTGGTAACCAGGGGCCATGTGTTGGGCAGATCTTGAAAGGACTTTAGGCTTGAGGGAAGGGGTTCCCTGGCCCCAGTACCAGCAACTTGACCAGCTCCATCTTGTGTATGGGCTGCAGACCATCAATGCAGGATTTGAGCTCTGTCATTGCCTCCTTGGCATCCTGGTTGACATTGTACTTGCCCAATGGCCCCTCATAGAGCTCCTCTGGGCTTCCAACCAGCAGCACTTGCAGGAACTCCATGAAGAATTCACTGTTGTCCTCTGCTTTGGCCAGCCCTGTGTTGTAAGGGGAGATGATGCCAGGACAGGGCCCACCCTGGGCTTCTGAGCTCTCTGGTCTTCACCATATCCTCCTCCATAACAGTACAACCTCACGTGCCACAGACCCATCCCCTCACACCCTTGACCTTAGCATCCAATTTCCGCTGTGTTCCTGGCCTCACCAGGGGAGGAAAGTCGTGCTCTAATAAGTGTTCATTTCCTTCCCTGTTTTGAAGCTGGACCGAGGTGGGGCTCACAGTTGGGGTCGTGCTGGATTGGGCTGGAGTGGCTGATATTGGGCTGGGTGGGCCTGGTTTAGGATTGGGGTTAGTTAGCATTGTCCGTGCTCTTCTGTGGGTGATCTATGAGGAAGGAAGGTGGTATCCACTACATCCCAAGACCCTGTCCCCAAATATGCTGAAAACCTGGCCCAGACTTACCGCAGGTGGAGAGCACAGTGAGGGCCACTAGCAGGAGAGTGCTGCTTCCCTTCATGGTGGCAGTCTCAGAAGCTGCCTAGGCAGACACCAGGCTTTTATGCCTTAGCAGGTGGCACCTTGCCCAGGGGCAGGCCTGTCCTGTCCATCAGAACGTAGCAAGTGAGCTGGGGCAAGGCACATCCACTGGGTGCCAAGCAGTGCTGGGCTCAGGTCAGCAGCAAGAGTTGTTAGCAAATGAGTTTGGGTGAGTAGGAGTGAGGCCTGAGTGTGGTGAACCCAGGAGAGGGGCCCTGTGCATTGCATGAAGTGGTGTAGTGGGGCCAGATCCAAAGCCCTCTAGTCACACTAGGCCTTGATGCCATAGTAACTGTGTCTGCCCTTTAGAAGTAGGCATCTCCCCTCCACACTGCTCAGATGGAGTGCCAGGCAGGAAGGGGAGAGAGGCCTGGGGGTGGGGGAAGCTCAGTGCCACAGAAGGCTTGAAGCAGGCAGCAGCATTCAGGGCAGGGAAGGAGGCTTGAAAGGCTCTGAGGGTCTGTGCCTGGAGCCTGGTCACAGCAGCAAGTGAGGAAGGGCTGTGGATGACATATCCTTCCTCAGTGTCTAGCCAGACAGATACTGGTCTCAGTGTACATTACAGTAAAACAGGCTGGGATACCTAGGCCCTAAGCCAATCATCCCAGAACATCTGTTTCTGAGGGGCTTGAGTCTAGCATTCCCATTATTACCTGGACCCTTTGCTGCCTGTCCTCTGCTGCCACCTGGTGTCTGGCGACCCCTGTAGGAACCTGGCCTGCTCCCCGATAGGGGTTTCTGGTCAGAGCTGCCCAACCCAAATTCTGCCGTTGTACCACCAGAGTGAACCTTATCATGTCCAAGTCCTTGTCTAGCCAGCTGACCTGCCCTGAGTATCATCTCCTGGCTGGGCACAGACCCCAAAGTGCTCTGTGTCCCTTGAGCATTGTCCCTGATAGCAGCGGTTCTTGCCTTCAAGACCTTTCTTTATAGCGAACCTTTTCTAACCCCTTTGCTAGCATAAAATGAAATCCATAGATGAGATAACCCACTTATACATATAATTCCAAAAATATAGGCAAAATGATGCATAATGGAGTCATTTGTAACAACCCTGTGGGTGAGACATGTCCAGCAGAGCTGGCCCACTCCTACTACTATGGAGGCACTTGAGGTCTCTGAGCACTGGCTCTGGAGTCTGCTCTTACTGGGACCAATGGTGAAGCATCTTCAGGGCACAGGTCTGGACATCTATGGTTCTGAAAACCTCCAGAAGATTCCCCCACATAGACTTGGTTCTATCAGAGACTGTCTGACCTAGCATTTGTCCCTTTTCTCACTGTTGTCCCCCATAAGAACTGCAGATGGCTTCCCTTTGTGGCATCCAGGTTGCTGTTTTTCTTCTTCCTCAGTCCCAGCCCTGGAGCAGTACATGCTGTTTGATATTGCTTCTGTGGCTCTTCCTGGCACTGGCAGCCACAGATCTCTGACAGTCTCATGGAACTGCTGAGTACCAGTATGTCTTTACTCTGTCTCTGCTTACTCCTCTGGTATCATTTCTCGTGAGCCAATGTCCGTGTAATCCATGTACTACCCCACACCTTCACCGTTGGCCCACTCTGCCTGCTTTGGTCACTGTTGCAAGGTTGTTCTTGAGTCCTGGACAATTCTGATACTGCTCACCTTTCACATTTTCATGTCAAGCACCCACTCTGAGCTTCTGACCTCTAGGCTTGCTCTCTTGAATGCCTGAGGCCAGCAGTTGTCTGGACCCCTGCACTACTCCCAACCCATGTCTCATTTGTTGGATCATCATTACAGTCATACCCTACCTCATCCGTCCTCTTCTGCTTCTTTTCCCTTGTTTCTTTAGAATAAGAGTCTGTCTCTCTTGGTACACAGAATGTGGCTGAGAGATCAAGACCACAATCTTGGGTGGGTCCTTAAGTGCTGCATTTCTGCTAGATTTCTTCAGGGGCTATCTTCTCATACCCTGGAGATGGCTCCTTGTCATATTGCCTGGGCTGGCTCTTTCTCTTTCTGTCTTCCCTTTTCTCTTTCTGTCTTTCTCTGTCTATCTCTCTGTCTCTGTCTATCTGTCTCTCTCTGCTCTGGTTCTTATTTCACTGAGACATGGAAGCAATCAGAAAAATACCATGCAAAACCATCAACTTACCACCTGCTTTCATTTTTTCCTGCATTTTTTCTGAAGCATCTTTTTCATAGTTCCTCATGTTATAAGAGATGATCTGTCAACCAGGCATGGTGACCCTTGCCTGTAATCCCATCATCCTGGGAGGCTGAGGCAAGATTGTGAGTTCAAGCCCAGCCTGGGCAAATTAGCAAATTAGCAAGATCTTGTATCAAAACAAAAAAGGTGGCAGATGTAGCTCAGTGTAAATGCCCTCAGTTCAATCCTCAGTACAGGGTGAGTGGGGGCATCTGTCTTCATGTTGATTGATGGCCAATCCTCTTGTCAGTACATTTTGTCACTTCCCTGTAAATGGGGACCTTATCTCATCTTTAGGGTTAGGGTTAGGGCCCTTATCATCACTATGCACTTATGCTACCACATACCCACTTCAAGTAGCACAAAAGCCTCTTCCTCAACACAGTTTGGGGAATCCACGTGGCTCCTTCTTCCCTCCCTTCATTCTTGCTCTGTCGTGAGTGTTCAAATCTTGTGTTTCAGGTTGGAATCTGGCTAATGAAGAGCACTAGTAGATCAGAGGAATGGGGTGGATGGATTTAGGATCCATTCACTTTCTATACATGGATCTTTTTTTGGATGGAAAATAAAGGCAGGCTATCCTATCAATTTATAAGTTATCTGATTATAATTTTTGCAGGTGTGCAAATACAATATATTTGTTCATTTACGGAATGTATCATAATAATCTGCACAAGTTCTGTTTGTTTAGTTTTCTAACATTTATGTCCTGTAACCTTATCTGCTTCAATGAAAAACACTTTGCATTTCACTCTTGCATAGAAATGTTAAGATTATTAAAATACTGGAGATATGAGCCAAATAAGTCAGAACATCTAAGTTATGTTGTGAAGGATTTGGGACAAAACTGTCTTTTTTTTTTTTTTTTTTTCTTGCAGAAACCCTAAAAGCTCATTCTGCAGTTGAATTTTATTAATAGAACTTCTTGTCTGATAACCATCATATTTAAAAATGTACTACTGGTTGTTTTCAGGTAGCTTCCATATTATCACTAAAAAGTTCATCTCAAGATTAAAGCATTAGTTTCTATGGAAGTTATGATCATACTATATCTCTGAGTACACAGTTTGGGTAGCTGGCACCTCTGTAACAGCAAGGTTGAAACATTTCCTTCAAGAAGGAAATGGTGGTAGACTGACTTAGAGTCTCATTATTGAGGAAACTACTCAAGAATTTCTGTCTCTCAGTAGCTGTGCCATCAGAACACAATGCAAAACCTAACCTTCAACCACATCTATTTAGCAATGTAATGCTGCATAGTTTTATATGGTTCAGAGCTAGGCATTTCATTGGCACTGAAGATAAAGTAAATCTCATCTTTCAAACCACCGTAATCTTCAAAGCATACATGCTGAAAGAATTGGCATGTTATTAATAACTGAATCAATCAAGTTGCAGTGGGAAATATTCTGTTAGATTTATGTGTTCTGTGAGTTGTCTTCTATTTCCCTTGCCAGTTCCTTGATACATGGATCTATGGTATCTGAGCTGCTTCCTGTGCCACAAATTTGCCTGTTTTCAAGCAGTGTCTTTGATGCTTTAAGGCTTTAAGTCACTCTTTCACCAATGTCTCAGTGATTGGGACCCTTGTTGACGCCCCTGCAAAGGGTCTTGTCATTGATCTTGAGTGCCCTCTGCTGGTTCTGAGTGACCTTACTGGGAGGTGTGTGTGTGTGTGTATGTGGCTTCACACTGGGTTCCCTCATCGTGATTCTCTCACACAGTATACACAGCTGTGTCCTCGGGGGTCCCAAAGTTCAGCTGCTGGGAGAACTGGCTCTTGGATGTGTTTCTGGAGATCTAGAGTCCACTCCTAGCTATGGGACATAATATATATTTCTGTGACAGCCTGTTTCAGATAGTCACTGTTTTCTGCTGGGCCTATTGAATGCAGTGTCAGCAGGAACTGGTAGTGGAGAATCTAGAGGCCATGCAGGGAGGGAGAAGGTCTGCACTGGCTTCACCAGCCTTCACTAGCCCTGTGCCCAACCCTGTGCCCAACCTTTGCACCTGTACCTGAGACAGGACATCTGGGGACAGAATCAATGCTGACACATGCCAGTCACAACTTTCCATTTGGCCATTTTGGAGATCTATGAGACAGTGACAGGATAAGACAGCTGCCAAGCCAATGAAAATCCAAACTCTCATGACTTATTGAATGAGGCCTGTAGTTCTAGTGGAATCCAAACTACAGCATAGAGATGCTTCCCCTGGATACCTGTCTTGGTTACTTTTCCCTCGTTGCTGGGACAAAGTACTTGACACCCAAAAATAAGGAAGGAAAAGTTTATTTTGCTTACAATTTGTAGAGTTTTCAGTCCATACTTGGCAGGTTACAAAGCAGAGTGGTACATGGCAGAGGGCTACAGCTCATGGCGGCAGAGCACAGCAAAAGCAAAAAGCACAAAAGCCAGGAATGGCCCCAAGCAGCTTCTTCCTCTCCCTTACATATGCAAACTATCCATGCCAGGGAGGGTGTAGCTCTCACACCCATAATCAATCAAACTCTAAAAGCCTGCCCCATGACTGCATGAGGCTTTGGGGGGACACCCAGACACAAACCATAACAATACCCAATATCTATTCTTTTTTTTTCTTTAACCCTGATTTTGGCTGCTTCAAATGAAGAATGTATTACCCATAGTTCATTACAACTCGGGGTGGCCAGAGGAAGCGGTATATATGGTATATAATGATATATATGTGGTATATACGACTTCCAGGAAGGTTTGTTGTTTATTTGTTTGTGGTACTGGGGATTAAACCAGGGCCTTCACACTAAGCTGTATATCCAGTACTTAGTAATTATTAATTTTATTTTTATTTTTATTGCTTTTTGTTTTGAGACAAGGTCTCACAGTGTAGTCCACAGTGGCCTCAAACTCACAACTATCCTTCTACCTCGGCCTCCCAAGTGCTGGGATTACAGGCATGCACCACCATGTCCAGCTTATTTTTTATTTTGAGACAGGATCTCAGTGAATTGCTAAATTGCCCAGGTGAGGCCCAAATTTGTGATCCTCATGTCTCAGATTCCCAAAGTGCTGGGATTACAGGTGTGCAACGCTGTGCTTTGCTCCAGGAAGTACTCTTAAAGAACAAGAGTGCATTCATATTTGTTCTAGCGGTCTGCTTAGTGGCTAGACAGATGGCTGGACCAAAGACACCTACCTTGGAATATCAGGAAAAAGTGGTAAGGATGACAGAGCCAGAAGACAGAAGGAACCCATATCTCTTCTGAGAATAGTGTTCCCTGCTTAGGTAGCTTCATTCACATGTGTGGGGGCAGGAGTTTGTGTTTTTATTCACAGGTAAATCCAATTGTGGTGGACTTACTTGATTTTTCAATAGTGCTAGGAGTATAGCTCTCTAAATATAAGCTGCAAAGTGGGTGAGGGGGAGTGAGAAAGGACAGAGGGGCCAATCCAGGTGTACAGCCTCCCATTAACTGCCTTGATCCTCTCTATTCATCACTGCTGTGGCCAGGGCCTGAGAATCTGCGTTAGTCATTTTCCTCATCGTGGGGACAAAATATCCAACACCCACATCTTAAAGGAGGAGAGATCTATTTTGACTCTTGTTTCAGAAGTTTCAGTCCTTACATGGTTGGGGGCGTGGAGGGTGGAAAGCAGAGAGAGAAGGGAAGAACAAGGGAGGAAGATGCACCCTTCTAGATCACAGCCCCAGTAACCCACCTGCTCTGGCCAGTGACCCACTTACTCTCTGATCACAGCCCCAGTGACCCACTTACTTTCCCCAACAGTAAGTCAGCTATTGCACCCATAGTCCAATGTTTTTTCAAAATCCTTGCTTTGGAAAAACATGATGCTCTTGGGGCACATCTGGATATAAACTCTAACCAAATCTGCATCTGAAGAAGCTTTCTGATGGTTCTCACATTCCCTAACATTTGAGGACCACTCATTTGCCATTTGCTATTGGCCTTTTTTGGGAACTCCACATGATGGTAATACCATTGAGCTCTGGGCCCCTGGAGCCCCCTGCCCAGGTCTTTTTTTGTTGTTGTTGATACAGGGTCTTGCTGTATAGTCCAAGTTGGTCTTGGATTCACTATGTAGCCTAGGCTGGCCTCAAACTTTTGGCATTCCTCCTGCCTCAGCCTTCCGAGTGCTGGAATTACAGGAGTGCAAAACCCTCACCAGACTTTGCCTCCAGAGATGCCCCTGACCTGGAGGAACCAGGAAGGCCTCTCCTCCTTCCCTTTCTTTCCCCATCCACTGTGTCAATGCAGCTGCTGAGAAGGCCATTCAAGTTCTTTAGAAGCTCTTTGCACAGGGAGCTGCAGGGCAAGGGGAAGAAAGAGGAAGGGGCCTGTAGGCTGCAAAACTGTCTGGTTTGCTTTTAAGCAGTAAGTTTCTAGAGCAGACCATAAACATAGAAGTAAAAGAGACCTGTAGATCTCTACCTGTAGATTTCTGCCTAGAGGCAGTAACTTCCTGAATACAGAAACAGATTTCCAGTGCTACTACACAGCCTTCTCCCCCTGTGGCTACCAAACTGTTGTCTTTGGGAATCAGGAACCCACCAATAACCAGGTCTCCTTTGGTGACTTGGCCATTTCCTAGTAGCCCTGGAAACAGCCTGGAAGGAACCAGTGGGGACAGGAATGGAGTAGAGACTCATAAAATATTGCATTAAACATTTAGGAATCTGAATATATTGTCATTTCTATTAAAAATTCTAAAATGTACACTTTCACCTAAAACATTTTGCAAGGAACTTTCTGGCTCCTTAGGTGGCTTTTGCCAGTAAGTATTCTGTGGAATGTGAAAAAGGTTATAGTGTAGAAAATTTGCAAAATACAAAGAAAAGCTTTTAACACGCTCTTTTGTTCCCAAAAAGGAAAGTGCCAAGTTTCTGCAATTTTATGTGAACATGGGTCCACTTTGACGAAGAATAGCACATAGAATTTAGGGTCCTATGAAATATATCTTGAAAAGTGATACTTCCATTCTTGGATGTTTTGGAGAACGGATCCAAAGAAAATTTGAATACAACTTTGACACATACAAGTAAGCAACATGGCCAGATACTTTTTTGGAAGTTGATCAGCATGCTATAGATTGAGGGTGCAGTACAAATTGGAGTTCTTATTATCACATCAGGTTTGAAAGAACTGTTTTGACATGCCCTGCTCTTTGTCATGGTATATAGAGGAATGCTTTGTTTGGGTCCCTAAAATGTAGAGGGGAAGAAATGTCTTGGATCATCCAAACTATCCCCGACCCATGATAACTAATATCCCTTTTCCAACTTTCACTAAAGCCCTGTCCTGAACTAAAAAACCTTTTTCTGTGGAACTCCAACTCACACTAGGATATTCACACAACTTCAGGGTTCTGTAAACAACCTGCTATAATTTGGACCTGCCACAGCTTCCTAAGGGTTCTGTGCTGAGGGTGGCCATACAGCAGAGATCAGAGGTAGGGCTTTTGAGAAGTGATTGGATCGCAAGAGCTCTGACTTCATTGATGGATTAATCCATTGGTGAATTCATAATTTTATGAGCAATTAGGAGGTGATAGAAACTTAAAGAGGGACTAACTGAGTGGAGTGGGTCTTTGGGGATGTGCCTTTGGGGGCTGTATCCAAAGAGGACTGCTTCCTGTTTGGTTTTCTTTTTCTGATACTTAGCTTAGCTCTGGCTCTGCCGCAACCTCCCCAGCATGATGTTCTGTCTTACTACAGGCCTAATAGTAATGGAGACACCTAACCATAGACTGAAACCCTTGCCATTGGGAGTGAAAATAAGCCTTTCTTCCTTTAAGTTGTTTTGTTTAGGTATTTTGTCACAGCTGTCACAGGCATAATAGTTGACTAAAACACAGCCCAAAGTATTTTCCTGAAAAATCTATCTTGTTTGGCGTTATCTTCAGAGGAACAGAGTCAAATGGCTGATCCAGATCCATACTGGAAAGCTTGCTAAGCCAGTTGGTTGAAGCAGGAACAATGTTAAATAGCTACTCCAAAGATCTGTATGAAGAATAATGAATATTTATAAATCAGAATGACTTCTTTGCTAGTCTGACAAGAACAGAGAGAAAAGAAAAGTAATTGTGGACAGCCTATTTTTAAACAGTCAGTGACGGAGGGAAACTAGGAGTCATTATTAAAATTTATTGGTACAGTTGAGATATACATAATGATCATATTCATCATCCCAGCTCCCTCTCTTCCCTTCAATCCCTTTCCCCCTCCGTATTTACAAAGCTTTGTTTCCATTTTATCCTTTTAAAATTTTTACTTTTTCCCTTCCTTCCTTTCCCTCTCCCCTACTCTAGTTCCTCTGTCCTTTTGAACAATTTCTTCCCATTTCACAATATCTGTTGTACATTTTGGTCCTTATTTACTCTTTCAGTAAATTTACTCTTTTATTACTCTTTCTCACACCAGGGAGACAATGTGATGTTTACGTGTGTTGGTCTAATTTATTTCACTTGAGTATAGTCTCAAGTTGCATCCATTTATCTATAAATGTCTCAAGTATATCCTTAGTTATGGCAGAGTAGTACTCCATTGTATAAAAAAAACCACATTCTTTTTATCCATTCCTTCCTTGGTTATGGGAGTTTGGGTTGTTTCCAAGATTTAGCTATTACAAACTATGCTGCTGTAAACACAGGTGTGCATATATCACTGTGGTATGATGTTTATGATTCTTCTGGGAAGATACCCAGAAAAGGAATAGCTGGGTCAAATGGGACCCCTAATCCCAGTTTTTTTGAGGTATCTCCATACTGATTTCCACAGTGGTTTGCCCAGTCTACACTCCTTCCAACAGTGGAGAAAGTTCCTTTTTCCCTATATTCCTGGCAGCACTTGTTATTGGTTGATTTCTTGTTGATAGCCATTCTTTCTGGAATGAGATGGAATCTCAACATTGTTATTTTTTTCAGCATTGTTTTAATTTGCATCTCTCTAATAACCAGTGATGTTGAACATTTTTTCATATATTTATTTGCCATTTGTACTTCTTCATCTGAGAAGTGTATATTCATCTCAGATGCCTATTTTTGGATTTGTCTTTCAATTTGAGGGGTTTGCTTTTTTCAATTATTTATATGTTCTAGATATAAGTTCTTTGTTTGAAGTAAAGCTGGCTAAAATTTTTTCTCACTCTGTGGGTTGTATTTTCACTCTATTGGTGATTTCTTTTGCTGTGAAAAAGCTTTTTAATAGGATGAGATCTCAGTTATTGATCCTTTGTATCATTTCCTGTGTTACTGGAGTTCTGTTCATGAAATTTTTGCCTACACCTATGTTTTCAAGAGCTCTTCTATTCTCTCTTCTAGCAAATTTAGTATTTTTGTTTTAATATTTAGATATTTGCTCCATTTCTATTTTAGTTTAGTGGATAGTGACAGGCATGGATCTAGTTTTAGTCTTTGACATGTGGAATGCCAGTTTTTCCAGCACCATTTATTGAAGAGGCCATCTTCTATGAAGGTGTTTGGCTCCTTTGTCAAAGATAAGATACCTGAGTGTGTTTGGAGTTGTTTCTGCATCTTGTAGTCTGTTCCATTGGTTCTCAGGTCAGGTCTGCTTTTTTTTTTTTTTTCCCGTCTTTTTGAGACAGGGTCTTGCTATGCAGTTCAGGCTGACCTTGAGCTCACTTTGTAGCCCAGGCTGGTCTTGAACTCACAATGATCCTCCTGCCTCAGCCTGTTGATTGCTGGGATTACACCCATTTGCCACCATGCCTGGCCCCATGCTGTTTTTATCACAGTAGCTTTGTAATATAATTTCAAGTCAGGAATTGTAATGCCCCCTTACCTTAACTTTGTTGCCCAGAATTGCCTTTGCTATTCTAGGTCTCTTCTGGTTCCAAATGAATTTTAGGAATGTTTTCTCTAGTTCTGTGAGATATGCTAATAGTGTTTTGATTGGGATTGCATTAAATCTGTATAACAATTTTGGGAGTATGGCTGTTTTCACTGTGTTGTTTCTTCCTATCCATGAGCAAGGGATGTGTTTTCATTTTCTGATATTCTCTTTGATCTCCTTTTCAGACTACTGAAATTTTCAATGTATAGCTCTTCTACTTTCTTTGTTAGAAGTAAAAGGATCTTTTACTTCCTTTGTTAGACTGATTCTTAAATACTTGGATGCTGTTGTGAAGTTTGTAGTTTCTCTAATTTCTCTGTATAAGTTTGTTGCTTGTATACAGGAATGCTATTGATTTTTGAGTGTTGATTTTGTATCCAGCTAAACTATTGAACTTGGTTTTCAAATCTACAAGTCTTCTGGTGGAGTTTTTGGGTTCTTCTATATAGAGTATCATGTCATCTGCAAATAGTAATAATTTAACTTCTTTCCTTTCTCTCCTTATTCCTTGTATTTCTTTCTCTTATCTAATTGCTTTGGCTAATAGGAAACTAGGGATTTTATGAAAAAGGGTCAGGTTTGATAAGGAAGAACAAACAGGGAATGTCAATGTGCAGAACATTTCCACTGGGCAGGAGGAGGAAGTTCTTGTGTTCTAGTGTACAGCAAGGCAACTAGAGTTAATATTGTACCATGTATTTCAAAATAGCTAAGAGATGATTTTAAATGTTCTTACCACAAGGAAATGATCAATATTTGAGGTGATTAAAATGCTGATTACCCTTGATATGGCAAGCGAGTTCATTGAGAACAATACTCACAAGAGACCAAAAGAGCAGGAATGAACAAAGCTTTATTAGGCTGGCTGACAGACGATCTTCTCTAACCAGGAGCCAGAGAAGATGTCCGTGCTGACCTGGGTTTCACCTTCAATTTAAGTACATTTTAGTTTTCCATAGTAACCATTTCCTCATTTTTGGGAATCTTATAAGAATGCACAAAGTTTACCTTCTCTGGAGCTGTTGGACAGCTAGATTCTAAATGATCATTACAGTTTAACTTATAGCCTACTTCCCAGTTTGTTCTGTTTATTCTGTTCCCATTTTATGACTCTGCTCTCCTTTAAGTGGGTTGATAACTAACCAAGGGGAAGGAGTGAAGAAGAGTGTGGGTCAACTATAGCTTAAGTGAATTTTAAGTGGCTTCTCTTAATGTGGAGTTAAAACTGGAAAATGGAGTCTCTCTTGCCCTATCATCCTGATTTGATCGTCCCACAATGTACAATTGTCTTGAAACATGTTATATACCATATATGTCTGCATCTATTATTTATCAATTAAAATAAAACAAACAAAAAGAATTGAAGACACAAAGGATACATTTTGTTGTCTTGAGTCCAGATGGGTCTTTTATCTCAAGGTTTCCTTAAGGAGATCTCAGACCAGCAAGACTGTGTGGACAACCTTTGTGATTAGACATGCCTCCCCCGTAAATTCCTGGCTATCTCCTGGTACATGGTCTGCTGCACTCCTGTGCTGTGGTATAGCCTGAGCTCATGGCAGCCAAAATTCAGAGAGAGAAAACACTGCCCAGGACAATCAATGTCAGTGCCCTCTGATAACAGAAAATGCAGATGCAGGTATACCCACACAGCAGGTGGCAGCAGACATGTCATTCCTGGAGGTATGTACAGGCAGAAAAGAATACTCACACGATTCCATCTCCACACTTGCTGTCTTACCAAAACAAGAGTCTTTTCCTTAAGTCATGCCAGAAAAACCAAACAACTATTTTATGAAACTAAGATAAACTTTATGACTCAAGTGCCCTTGTTAGGAAGAGCCACAGAAACAGGTACTTCAGAACTCTTTTTTCTTATTGAAGAGCAGCATGTCTTCAGATCAGGAGATGGTGGTTGTGCCTGGAAGCTCTGGCTGTAGCTTCATTTGCCTTTCTTTGCAGAAAGGGCCTGAGTCTCTCCACTGGTCTGAGACCATGTGACCCTCTGCTATCCCACAAACCTGAGGTAGCAGGCTCAGCATGCTCTGGCTGCTGTGCTCTAGAGTCTTGGAGTGCTCAAGAGGTGGCCAGTTAGTCACTTGTCAATTAGCAGTGAATGGCTCATCTATATTAATAATACTTCTCAGATTGAAGAATTATATTTCTAGTTGAGTAAAAGCACAGTATTCATTACACAGATGATTAGAATTATCCTGGATTGTGTCATTGAGTGTGGATTTAATTCAAATACTGTTGGGAGCAGCTGAAGGTGGAAATTGATCATATGTGTGAGGGCAGGACACAGCCAGAGTGTCTAAAGCAGTCAAACTACCTCAGTCTTGAGAAAATTATCCTGCCTGGACAATTTCAGTCATTAGTCATTAGGCCACCTTGTGTGTCATGATACTAACTTTACAAAGGTATAAATAAATGCCCTCACTGTTGTTGTTCAGGTCCTCTTACCCATCAGGTATAGAGGTCACCTCCATCTGACCCAGCTATTTGTCTCTTGTCTGTCTTTTCCTCATTCCTGCTGCCATTCCTCCTCAGGGTATACCAAGAGACCAATGGGTCCCTACAAAATACTGTTTTGTTTTATTGTGGCAGAACATACACAACAATTTATACACTGTTTAAACATACAGTTTATACATTTTTTTCTTTCATGTGTTTAAGTGATACTCAAATAATAATATAAGTTGATCCTGAGTTTTTTTCTCCCTTTAAAATGGAGCTCTGTGCCTTATTCAAGGTGGGAAGGCACTCCCATCAAGGAAAAGTTTGAGGTAACCACCTTGGTTGCTGAAGTCCATGAAGCCAGTGGCCCCTGCCTAAGAGACATCGTAGGACTAGGACTAGGAGGGGTTCATGAAAGTGCTAAGCAAATATTAGGCTACAGAGCAATCTCAGTTCTTTTCCAGCCACACTGGTGTGTGCAGGGTCCCTGTGGAGGGTGGAGAGGACAGGCCAGTTGTGATTCAGAGAAATAAAATGTGCTGTACATGCTATTATTTTCTCTGCTCCTTAGGTTTCTGCTTCTGAACTTTTAGCATCATGGACACTGAGTGGCTGACTATCTTGGGACAAAGGGAAGGAGGCCAGAAAGCCTAGGTGCCAGCAATAACACTGTTTGGGCTCCACCCCCAGAAGGCAAGCAAAGGAAGAAAGGCAAGAACCAAGTTGGATGGAGATGGGATGACATAGTCACAGGGAAAGGTGTAATCTGAGATGGGCACTGGGGCAACCAGACCCGGTTATTTGGACAAGTGGGATCTTCCAAGCTACGGCTTTGGCCTGGCTTTCATATGCTGATGCTGTGGCTACAGAACTCCTAGCTGCTGACCTGTGTTTCCAATTATAAAAAAAGAAAAGACTGAAGAGGATGCAAGTGGGCCACACCTGGGGTCCCAGGAGCTCCTCCTGCTTATCTGGAACCTGCCTCCTTACCAGCCCCCCAGCTCCTCTCCCAGATCCCCCAGACTCCCCCTCATCCTTGGTTTCGACCCCCCCTGATGGAGACCGCTATGAAGCAGTCCTGGGCAGAACTTAACTGATAGGTTTTTTATGTTTACTTGTGAGTCTGCCCAAGGCCTAGGGTCCTTGTCTGGAGATGGGTGGTGGACTCATAGTAAGTGAACCTCTGTGAGTCACTAATCCCTGATAAGGCCTATAATAGCTAATGAAGGTAAAACGCCTCAAAGGATAAGACAAGATAACAGCCTGGATTCAACCTCAAATAAAAAAAGACTATAGCCTCAAGCATCTCAATCCTGGGTGGATTAATTTAATACCTTACTTGGAGAAGTCCTTGAGTAGTCCCACCCTTCTCGAGTACTCCCCTCCCTTCTTCTTATAACTAAATAAATACAGGCCTCCCAGAGATGGTCTGGGTTTTAGCCCTGAGAGCATCTCACATTCTGTGGGAGGGCTTTGATCCTCCTGGAGCCCTGAAATTGTTCCATTCACCTCTTTTATCTAGGCTTTGCCGTATACTTGTTTGGGAGATTGTGGACCTGATCAGCCTGCAATAAATAAGGGATATTATTAATCCAATAACTAGTGCCCGAACAGGGACCTATAGTCCTTGGACTGGAAATTTTTAGCCTGAATGAGTAAGTCTACCTAGAGTAGAAAGTGTGGGAGATGGAGAAGACCTTCATAGAATCAAAACTTTGCCAGAGACACCTGGAGAAAGGAAAGAGAAGCGTTCCACAGGAATAGAGATAAGTCTTCCCACTGTGAACAAGCCATTTTTATTCAGGAGTAAAATGGGCCACAAATTTTCATCTGAGGAGCAAAGGTACATAAAGCTGCTCCAAAGTTTGCTTAAACACTCAGGGGCTCATGTGCCCAAAAAAAGACCTAACAAAAATATTATAAGAGGTAACCAAATATAATTCATGGTTTCCTCGGACAGGCACTGTAGATATTGGCAATTGGGAAAGAGTTGGAAAAAAGTCTTAAAAAGGTACACAGTATGGGAAAAATCACTTTGTCTGAGACATTCTCTACTTGGAGCCTAGTTCATTCAGTTTTAAGTCCGTTGCAGAGCTTACAGTCAATAGCCTCTGACTCAGACACAGAGGAAATAAAAAAGCTCCCAGCAGACACACCTAGGCAGGAGCAGGAGCCTTTCAAAAGAACATCCCATATGGTTCTCTCTAGGAACTTACAGATTTTATTTTTATTTTTTTAATGTATGATGTTCTTTATTTACAACTTTATTGGCAAAAAAGAATGGGAAAACATAGGGCACTGCAGTTGATCTGGTTGGGTTCATGTTCCATTTCAAATGTCCATCAAATTGTCCAAAGATATAACATACTGAATCTTCATGGGCAATTTCCTTTGTAAAGTACAGTGCTCACATTCTAGGCAGTATTTAAACCATATAAATACAAAGGAAAGGAAATCATTCTTTGAAAACTGCATCAAAGGAAGGGACTTTTCAGTGTGAATTTATGTTGTTGATATTAACACATGCCCAAAGAAAACCAAAAGCTGGAAAAGCAGTTACACTTCCTACTTGAGTGGACAGTTACAACAATCACTTTCTGCATTGACCTTTATATTACAATTTATCATGAACTACAGTGAACTTACTATGAGATGTAGCCAAAGTCAGAAGAGAAGATACAAAGAGAATATTTCTTTTTTGGAGGAGACCAAGCCCTCCAGAATCAGCATGGGAAATAAACTGTTGATCCTGTTGATTCTAGGTGAAAAAAAAGAATGTAGTCAATTTCAACTCATGCTGAGCTGACTAAACCTTTTCCTTGACTTGGTGTCGTGTCATTCTTCTAAATCAAGTGTGTTTAATTCTTCTTCTAATTAATCCAGATCTTCCCCAGTAAAAAGATTTTCATCCACACGAACAGCACCAATGGCTCCGTTTTCCTGTCCATCTACTTCATTGTCCTCTTCCAAGTCACTGTGTTCACCATTTTCAGCCCAGCCTCCAGAAGCTTTGCTTAGTTTGTTTTCATCTTTACCTGAAGTGTATGTGCTGAATCTTCGAGGCTGACTACAGCAATGCCTGTCTCATTTACATCTCTTGGGATGTGCAGGCTAAAGTCTATATCATTTATGCTCATGGAATAATCAACCTCATCACAACCCATTCCCTGAGTGTAGAACAATTGGTCTTCTAGTGGGAAGGTTGATCTAAATTTAAAAGGAATAACTATGGTGCCTAGTGTGATTGATGGTAATTGTCAAGATGAGATACAAGTTTTTTCATGTGCTGTGGATCTCTGGGTTTTTGAACAGGGAGAAATTGTGGTACAATTGATTTTGTTACCCACAGATAAACCTTGTTAAATATAGACACTTCATATAGTCTTGTATTTCAATCCTTGCTACAGTACTACTAGGTTAAAACCAGTGCTCATCAG
This sequence comes from Chinchilla lanigera, assembly GCF_000276665.1. Lineage (NCBI taxonomy): Eukaryota > Metazoa > Chordata > Mammalia > Rodentia > Chinchillidae > Chinchilla > Chinchilla lanigera. The sequence goes on from NW_004955476.1 coordinate 11,859,199, forward strand.
CAAGGTGAACACAGCAGTCCAGTTAATCTTGGTAGCAGCGTCTTTGGCAGCTCCAGTTTTCAATTATGCTGAGAGCATTTATCTTCAGATACTGTAGTGTTTCACAGCTTTTACCACAGCTGCATCAGCTTACAGTTATTACCATTAGGGTAGGAAAACTGTTCAGGTGATAAAAGACAGATGAAAGCCACCTGTCACCATTAGCAAGGAAGTGATAGACATCAGTGGTGGTGGTGGCGCCAGCAGAAATCTACAGGAGCTTCCCTGTGTTCGTGTTCAGCTTGCAAAGGGACTTGTCAGAGCAAACTGTGCCATCAGAATTGAGCAGTGTGCATTGAAGAGAAGCTTGATCATGGGCATATGCAGAATTTCCAAATGTATTTTCAAATACGAGTAAAACTATCATTTAGAATTTTTAATCTTAGATTTCTTGATTAATTTATAAGAAATTAATTATTCCAATTTACTATCAGTCTTTTTATATGTTTTTAAAAAACAGCTCAGCATGGAAACTGAGCAGTTGACATCCCTAAGTAGACTGTACATTGCTCACAAGCCAGTAATGAATTTATTGGGATTAAATAGGCATCCTACACATCTCCTACACAGTGTGGCCACAGATGCTTCTTTGATTTTTAAATCTGTACACAGCAGCAGTTTGTGTGGTTACTATTTGGTCATTTAGAATAATGAGAATAAAGTTAGCTTAGCTGTGGGTGAAGTAAAGACAAGTCATGTAAAACATAGTAAGTTTGAAGATGAGTAAGATCACCCAAGTAGAAGGTATTGAAATCACCTCCAGGAGTCTTCCAGGCTCTCGAGTGCCTAACAGTCCATGCCTGAAATGGTGAGCTGTGGAAGTGAGAGGGCACGGCCACTGGCCTGTGCTTATTCCCAGTCCCTGCATGTCAGACCCAGCAGCATTTCCAGCGATACTGGAAGCTGTACATATATGTTCTGTAAATAATATAACTGTATACTTTTTCAAAAGGTTTTTAAACTTTGGAGAATCTTTTGTTAAGATGTTAAAGAAATAAAATTGCTGGAAAAACAAACAAATAATAAAACCCAAATTAGTTGAAGAACAATTACAGCTAGGACATTTAGAAAACTCAGTTAGTCTTTGGAATACTCCTGTCTTTGTTATTCCAAAGAAATCAGGCAAATGGAGGCTATTGCAAGATTTAAGAGCTGTGAATTTTTGCTTACTTTCTATGGGGGTGCTGCAGTCAGGATTGCCAAACCCAGCTGCAGTTTCCAGAGACTGGCCTCTCACCATAATTGATTTTAAAGACTGCTTTTTTAACATTCTTTTTTTCCCACAGATAGGCCGTATTTTGCCATTTCTGTACCTAGTTTAAACTTTAAAGAGCCAATGCAGTGATATCAATGGGCCACATTAACTCAAGGAATGTGAAATAGTCTGACTTTGTGCCAGCTCTCTGTACTGCAGGCCTTACAGATAAGCCTATCCTTCTGCATACATAATTTATTATATGGATGATATTTTACTAGCAGCCCCAATTAAAGAACAACTGTATGACCTCTTTGCAGAAGTAAAACGAGATTTAATATCCTTTGGTCTCTGCATTGCTCCAGACAAGGTACAATTGTCCAGTCCTTATTGTTACCTGGAAACTCTAGTGACTAATAGAGCAGTGAGGCCACAAAAGCTACAGATTCGTCTAGATCATTTAAAAACTCTAAACAATTTTCAAAAGTTATTAGGAGACATAAATTGGATAAGGCCAAAATTAGGTATTGCTACTTATCAAATAAAACATTTAGACAACATTTTACAGAAAGATCCAGCTATTGATTTCCCTCCCAGTTTATCTACTGAGGCTCAAAAGGAGCTAGCTTTGGTTGAAAAAAATGTTACAACAGTGTCAAGATTTTAGAGTAAATACAAATTATCCTCTTATCCTTTATATTTTAAATACTCCTCATTCTCCCACAGGTTGTTTAGGATACTTTTATGATAAATTTATCCTATTGAGTGGCTTTACCTTTCTAATCAGTTACTCAAAACCCTGCAATTGTATTTAGAACAAATTGCCAAGGTTGTCACTATGAGGAGGTCAAGATCCAAACAACTCTTTGGTATTGATCCTGCTGTAATCATATTGCCTATTGATTTAAATTAATATTTGACTCAGCTACAACAAGCTCTATATTGGCAAATAGCATTTACAGATTTTACAGGACAAACTGATAATCACTTTCCCAGTGATCCTATCTTTCAATTTTTCTCAAGCATTCATGTACAGTTCCAAAAATTACTAAATTTGAATCCATTTCTGATGCAGTAGTCTATTTTACTGATGGTTCATCAAAGGGCAAGGTCTCCATTTGGAGTAAGGACTGTTAACAGTTAGTAGAGACCGCAGGACTTTCTGTATAAAGGTCTGAAATTACTGCTATTTTGTCATTCAATAATTTAACTCTAAACCTATTAACATAATTAATGATTCAGCCTATGCAGTCTACCTTCCTCAGAGACTCGAGAGCGCCACCCTATGGTCGACTTTAGATTCATCTCTATTTAATTTGTTTCTCAGGCTACAAAAGGCAATTCATAATTGAATGGCACCCTTTTGTGTTGGTCACATAAGGTCTCATTCTAATTTACCTGGATTTTTAACATATGGGAATCAGCAAGTTGATTCATTAATTGCTTTTACTACTCCATCTGATGCAGCTAGACAATCTCATTCATACCATCATCAAAATAGTAAGGATTTAAGCAAAGAATTTCAATTATCCAGGTCTCAAGTAAGACAGATTGTTATGTACTGTCCTACCTGTCAAAAGGTTCCTAGGCCTGTGCCACATGAGGGCAGTAACCCCAGAGGCTTAAAATGTAATGATATTTGACAAATGGATATTGCACACCTTTCCTCTTTTGGCAAACTGCAATATATTCATGTATCTGTTGATACATATTTTCATTTAATTCATGCAACTTGCCACACAGGAGAAAAAATTGGCCATGTTCAACACTGCTTGTCAGTGTTGCTTCTATGGGTGTTCCACACACCATAAAAACTGACAATGGGCCTTCATATATTAATAAATCATTACAATCCTTTTTTCCAACTATGGCACATTAAACACATTACAGGAATCCCTTACAACCCTCAAGGACAAGCGATTATAGAAAGAGCACACCTATCTCTTAAAACCCAATTATAAAAACAAAAAGAAGGAATACAATTATGTCCACAAGCATGGTTAGATTTAGCCATTTTTACTCTAGACTTTTAAAATCCAGCTTCAGAAAATAAATTGACCCCTGTGGAACTTCATTGGTCAACATCCCACAATGATGCCCAACATAGGGCTCAAGGGCTTTCAAAGGACATCAACACAGGGAGATGGGAAGGACTAGTTCAGCTAATAATGTGGGGAAGAGGTTATGCTTGTAATCTAACAGGTGATGGATCCACAAAGTGGCTGCCATCCAGGAATGTATGACCTTGGCAAGAGACATGACTGACCCTGGAGACAGCCCCGTATGATGGCTCTGCCAATCTGAGCCTTTCAGAGGATGAGCACATTCTATGAGGCTTGCCACTAGGGACTTGCCAATCAGACAGGCAATCTACCACCAACCCCTGAAAATCTTTTGATTGCTTAATGGCTCCACTGGCAGTGTTCTATGTACAAAGCCTGTTTCAGGAGCAGAGTATTGGGCTTATGCTCCTAATCCACCATTACTTAGACCCATTACTTGGGCAGATTCTCCACCTGAGATTTATCATGACTGGTCCTAAATTAGATAAAAGGTTTTTATTTTTTTTCCAAATTCTTCTTATAAGAGATCTCTGCTAATTGATCTATTTTTAAAAAACAGTTCTGACTAGTCTTTTAATATTTGATAACTTAAAAAATTATAAGAATTAGTATAATTTAATTTGGCCAAAAATATTTTTGACTGCACTCTGATTTTATGAGCAAATTGGCTTGTATCTGTGTGTCTTTGTTCATCTCTCTGTCCAATCTGTAAACAACTCTTTTATTTGAACTCAACAAATTTTTCTTTTTGTTGTTGTTTTTTTTTTTGTTTTTCTCCGGTACTGGGAACCAAACTCACGACCTTGCGCTTGCCAGGCAGGCGCTTTTGCCGCTGAGCTAAATCCCCAGCCCCTCAACAAATTTTTCTTCTTTTTGTGTTTTTGGATTTTTGAAGCATTTGTATATAATTAAATTTGGCTTATAGATAAATATCTAAAATTAAGGATATGCTTCCACCAAGGTTGCCAGCTGGTCAAAATGATGTCAAAATTGGTTTTGTAAATGTCATGTGTATTGTTCTTTATGTTTTATGGCATGAGAGTGTTTCATTGTTCAAGTTTAATGTGTTAAGTATTGAGACTACATTTTCATGCGTTATCAAAAATTTATTAAGAAAAGTAAACAAGAATCCCTTAGGGTAGATGAAACTATTGGACAGGACTACAATCGATGAATAAAGAAGCAGCCTCCTGGAACCATTCTTCCAGTCTTTGTTCATTAATGGAAAACCCCAATAATCTCTATAGCCTTATGGGAGACACCCCAATAGATTTTGTTCAAAATATAGTATTGTGATATATTTATATTGGTCATCATCATAAAGCTAAGTTTTCAAAAAATAAAACAGTAAGGTTTTCTGATTAAAAGATGTTCTTGGTACAAAACTAAATCAAGAAACAAAATAATAACAATTTGTTATTGCTAATTTCATGGTGTATTAAATGTATTCATGCCTTCCTAATGTACAGTATTCTGAAATGTAAAACTGGGATTGTTTATAGTGATAGACATCTGCCTTTCTCTTGTGCCCCAGATATTTGTAATAAGAGGTTCATGTCAAGACAACATAAGGTCATCAGTTAAATGGTAATTTTTAGCAAAAACCTATATGATGTGTATGCTATGTATGTGCCATTACCTTTAGAGTTGCTTAGATATTGAACAGCCCAGACAATGTTACAAACTTCTTCAACAACATCCTATTAAAGGACAACACATTAGGTAAAAGCTTCTTATGTAGTAGCTAGGGATACTTGACTAAAAAGGTTACTCTCTTCAAAGATGGAGATTTAAATGTATTTCAAAATGATTTCAAATTTTCTCTGTAAAACTGTGACTGTTGTCTGTTAATGTTTTATAGGGATTCAACTACTAGAACATCCTTGGCTGGTAAAAAAAATAACAGTTCTCTGGTGATACTTTATATTTCAAGGTGGTTCTACTACAATGTAATGTCATTAACCTTCTTTTTGGATATTCAACAACTGAGGTTTGGAGACCAAAAATCAGAAAGATAGATGGGCTAAGCAGATAACCAATATTTTGGCCCTAGCCTTCTGAAGTCAATGAGGACCCAGGACATAAGAGACCTTTGTTTCAACACCCTATAATTTGGTTGAGTTCCTGATCTTCTGATCAAGGAGATTGTGGGAGCACAGAGGAAAGGGATTCTACAGTGTATAGTGTGCCTAAGGAGAGTCACCAGGAGGGAAAAATCTCCCACACTTTCAGAGCAAGTACTATATATTATTTGAGTGAGACCAGCACTTAGACTGAAGCATCACCCCTTTGTGTCTTACTGCATGACTCACTCTCAGCCTATACAGGTTTTTTCCAGTTGGATTTTTGGTTTGATGTTGGGAGTGGGTGAAGCTGAAAATTGGTCATATGTGTGAGGGCAAGGCAAGGCCCCAGTGCCTAAAGCAGTCAAGCTATCTCAGTCTTGAGAAAAGCATCCTCCTTGAACAGTTTCAGTCATTAGTTGCTAGGCAACCTTGTGCCTCCTGATACTAACTTTGCAAGAGTATAAATAAGTGCCCCTACTGCTGTTGTTCAGTCCTCTTGCCCATCTGGTAAAGAGGCCTCCACCTGACCCCAGCTTTTGTCTCTTGTCTTTATTTTCTAAATCCCCTCAGTGTTTTTCCCAGGGACTACTGAGAGACCACCGAGTCCCAACATGTGGCACCTGACCAGGGAACCCCAATAGTGAGAATTGGTAGGCAGGAGGATGCTCCCCAAAATTTTTGATGCAACAGGGTGGGGAAGCAGATTGGTTGGTCAATAGTCAGCACAGGAGTGTTATATTGACATCTCAGTTGTGAAGAGTGGGGCATGGAGGTCTATTGACCTTAAAAAATAAATATACAAAAAATAAATAAATAAAAAATAAGACTCAAAGAAGCAAAAAGGAGAAGGGTATGTTGAATTACTAGTAGTTAAAAATGGAGCAGAGTCTCAAGAACCACAGATGTTTATAGATATATATAGATGTATATAAAAATGTTTGTTGTTTTCTTGGTTCTTGTATTCACCTTACTTTTTAAGATAACCACAGAGGATTTGGCTCAGAACTGTACTTTAAAATCAAGTCCCACACTCCAGTGGGACAAGCAAAGTGGAGCAATGAGGGCACAGATAGAGCTTGAACCTTCTAGCTTTGGTCAACCAGATGAAGAAGGAAAAAATTCTTTTTAATTGTGCTCAGCTATTTTCTAGTGGTGTGGAGCCACTGCTGGGGGGAGGGGTGCAAACCAGGTTTAGGGAAGGCCCCGTGCTCTGGCCCTAGGCAGACCCAGCTGAGATTTCCCAGCTACCTGCACATCTGCATGCCCAATCCAGCCACGGCAGTTAGTGCATGCCACCAACTACTGGCATGTGCAACCAGCACTGAATGGGCAGAACATGAATGTGGCATGCCCTGGCTCTCCCCACTGCCACTGGCACTGGCATGTGTGCTATTGGCACTGAAAATTCATTCAGCTCAAAATAGTGCCTGTGCTTAAAATCTGGACAGAAACGAGATATCCAGTGGTCAGAGCAAAAGCAACAGCCTGCGTGCACAGTGGCTGCATGCATCCCTTTCCCCCTCGTCCCAGTGAGCAGGCGGCCATGGCCGTGGCTACAGAGGTGATAGCTGCTAGCAGCTCACCTAGCCCTGAGGCAATGGAATGAAAGCAGCAACCAGAGGCAGAGCCCTAATACAAAGAAGTCTGCAGGTTTTGCCTGGTGTCATTGATTGGAACTATATAGGGAAAATCAATTACTTAAAACATTGCTTAAATTACCCCAACTCTCTCTCTCTCTCTCTTTTTTTTTTTTTTTTTTGGTACCGGGGATCGAACCCAGGACCTTGCACTTGCCAGGCAGGCACTTGTATCCCAGACTCTTGTAGTGCTCAATTGGTCAATTCTCTTGACAAAATTTTAAAAATTATAAATAATAAGAAAAGGGATCCAAGGATCTGGGTCTTTTGACAACTTTTGGGTTCAAAGACAAAATTGATAAAAGAAAAAACATTTTAAAGGACTTTTAGACACAAGTGCATATGGCCTCCAGGTGTGGCAGCTACAGGCCCACAGTAACAAAGGTGCTAGATTGCTGACCTGGAGCGATGCAAACTTCATTCAGCAGGGAATAAAGCCTTACAGGGAATAGAGTGGATTTTAAAACAAACCTTAAGTTTTCCCCTTAACATGATTAATTGAAAAGGTTGCTTCCATCCTCCAGATAAAAACATTTTGTCTTTAGTTAGCACATCAGATTTCCTAAGATTTACAATAATGGGGATACTTAAGAAAACATTACTTAAAGGTCTCATGATTCCTAGTGAGGTTGATTGCCTGTTTTAAAGTCCTAAAGTTATTTGATATAGAAAAAGCCTTGATGTTTTACAAACAGGTATAAAGGTTTGGAGTACAATCTAAAAGCAGTGGCATTTAAATAGTCACTTGATTCTGACATTCCATTTAAAACATGGCAGGCCTAGTAGTGGCCTCCAAAGGGGTACAAACTATGATAACTTCTTCATATTTGACTTACCTTATCCTACAAAGACAAATTACCCCATACTGTTCAGATCAATTTAAAATGATTTTCAGGATTTATTTGGTAATATTAATTGGCTCTGCCCAGCTTTTGGGCTAATTTCTCTGGTGTTATTAATTGCCCTTAGCCTTCAGACAAGTTAATTCAATTTTCTTCTGTTTTTGCAGATGGGTGATAATGGGTTAAGGGAGGCTATGTGATGGCTTCCTTTTCTAGAATATAGGATACAGGTTTCTCACTATATGATCAAAATTCAATTACAAAAACAAAAGGGGGGATCTTTCCCTAAAAAATTCACACCTCATAATAGACTTCACTTGGCAATATATACTATAAACCTTTAAAATTCTACAAAAGGTGGAAGTACAGCAGCAGAAAGACAATTCAATCAGGTAAAGCAAAGAAAAGTTAATTTGGGCTCAAGGATATGTTTGTGTTTTGCTAGAGCATGCTGTCCCACTGTATCATGAAGCCAGATCTGGAGAAGTTGACAACAAAGAGGCTAGATTTGACCTGGGGCCTATTGAAGAAACTGACAAAATGGAAATCTAAGGTCTAAATAGGTGATAGAGTATATATTGATAATTGAGCTGAAAGTTACCAATATTTTTAAGACACAATAAAATACAAAATATGCATATTCATTATAGATAAAAGATTCTATTCCTTCCAAAATTTTCCTAAGAGATCTCTGCTAGTTGACAACAAAATGTGACTAGTCTATTTGTAATTATAAATTTCTAAAATTGTAATAGAGTTACTATAATTCAATTTGGTCAAAAACATGTTAGAGTGCATTCTGATTTTGTAGAGATGTTTGTTTGTTCAGTGTGCTTGTTATTTGCCTATTTGTCATTTCATAAACAGCTGTTCCTCTTTTTATTTGAGCTCAATATTTTTTTTTCTTTTTTAATCATTTGTTCATAATACAAGTTGGGTTATAGACTTAAAAACATGCTTTCACCTGAGTCACTAGCTGGTCTAAGTGATATCAAAATTGGATTGCTCACAGGTCATCCAAAAATTTAAGATAATTAACTAAAATTCCTTAGAGTGGGAAGAGATTATTAGACGGTACTCCAATTGTGGAATAGACCAATTAGGGTTAGGGGTTAGGGTTGGGGTTAGGGTTAGGGTTAGGGTTAAGTTTAGGGTTAGGCCAACCTTTGTTCATTAATATGGAGCCCCCAATAGCTCCATAATCTCGTGGGAGATACCACCGCCTCATAATTTGGTTGTTGTTGAAAGATAAATATTTTCAGCAAAAATTAGAATAAGGTTTTCTCATAAAAGATGCTCTTAGCTGGGTGTGGTGGCACATGCGTGTAATCCCAGCGCTTGAGAGTTTGAGGCAGGAGGACCATTGCAAGTTTGAGACCAGTCTGGGCTACAAAGTGAGCTCAAGGCCAGCCTGAACTGCACAGTGAGACCCTGACTCAAAAAGACAGAAAAAGAAAAAAGAAAAAGATGCTCTTAATACAAAACTATATTAAGAAACAAAGGTTTTCACATGTACATGGCAATTCATCACTGTTAAACTCATGGTGCATTAAATGTATTCATGATTCCAGATATACAGATCTTCCAAAATGTTAAACAGAGATTGCTTATTGTGAGGACTTTCTTTCAGATATAAACCTCTGCCTTTAAGAGACCTCTGCCTTTAAACTTATGATGTACATTCCATTAAAGGACAACAAATTAGGTAAAATCTTCATGCATATTAGATAGAAATGATTGGTTGAAAGGGTTATATTATGTTAAAATGAAAAATTAGGCATGTTACCAAATATGATTTTTATGCTGCAATGTTATGTATGATTTTGATTTCTAAATTTTGTGTAAAAGTATGTAACTGTTGTCTGTTAACATTCTATAAGGATTTAAATATTAGGATATCCATGTTTGTTAGAAAATAATGCTTCCATGTTATGTTCTAAGGTGTTTGATATTCAGATAAGATAGTAATATTAAGCTTACTACCTCTATTACAGCATAATGTCATTAATCTTCCCTTCTGGATGTTTAACAACTGAAGTTTGGAGACTAAAAATTAGAGCAATAGATTGGGCTAAGAGGATAGCCAATATTTTGGCTCTAGCCCTCTGAGGTCAGTGATGACTAAGCACATAAGAAAACCTGTGCTGCAACATCTTGTAACTGGGTTGAATCCCTGATTTTCTGATCAAGATTATGGGACCACAGAGGAAAGTTTCTACCATGTATAGTGTGCCTAGGAAGAGTCACCAGCAGGGAAAAAAATCTCTCAAGCTTTTATAGCAAACAGCTTGGTCAAGCAATGGCCATGACTCATCCAGACAGCTGACACTGACAGAAGATCTAAGAGGTGCTCTACATGGTTCCAAGGTAAATCCTGAGGAGATTTGATTCTTGATGGATAGCAAGAAGTTAATTTTTTATTTATACAGGTCTCATCTTAACTTGGTCTTAAACATCCAGTAGGAAAATGTAACCACAAGATGTACAAAAAGTAATGCCATAGTAATATGTTAGCTGTGAAAGGTTCAAATCACCAATAACTTCTGACAATTGCCAGGTACACTGATAACTCACTACTGTTATGGATTATTTGAACTATCTAGGGTTAAGTTGCTATATACAGGTACCAAAGTTCCTTGGGCTAAAAGTCTTTTGCATAAACAAGTTCATCAAAAATGAAAAGTTCTTCTACAGAGCTCTGCAAGCATAGCTTCTCCAACAGCAGCTGAACACCTGTCACTTCCACAACTAAACAGAAAAGGGAGAGATGTTGGGAGCAGCTGAAGCTGAAAATTGGTCATATGTGTGAGGGTAGGACAAGGCCCCAGTGCCTAAAGCAGTCAAGCTATCTCAGTCTTGAGAAAAGCATCCTCCTTGAACAGTTTCAGTCATTGGTTGCTAGGCAACCTTGTGCCTTGTGATACTAAATTTGCAAGAGTATAAATACGTGCCCCTACTGCTGTTGTTCAGTCCTCTTGCTCATCTGGTAAAGAGGCCTCCACCTGACCCCAGCTTTTGTCTCTGTCTTTATTTTCTAAATCCCCTCACTGTTTTTCCTGGGGACCACCGAGAGACCACTGAGTCTCAACAGTTTGATTATTGAGCAAAATTACAAACACAGAACAGATACCCCGACAAACTTTGCAGTTTGAATAGTGGAAAGTTTGATCTTGGAGCTGTTTGACAGCTGAGGTATCTGTATGTAAGTATAAAATGGAGTACTATTTGGTCATGAAGGACAAAATTTTGTCATTTGTAGGAGAACTGACTGATCTGGAGAGCACATTGAGCAAAACAAGCTACACTTGTTTGCATGTATCTGAGAGACAGATACATGTTTTCCCTAATATGTGTAATTTAAACAAGATGACAAGAATTTGAAGAGAGACTATTAGGAAAGAGAAAGAGAATAAAGCAGAGGGAGTATAATAAAGGTGGGTAATGGGGGCTGGATATGATCAAAACATGCACTGAGACCAAAAAGAGAAACTAGGGGACAAGGTAGGGCAAGAGGGGTTATGAGGAGGGTGAAAATTAGGTATGTGTGTGTATGAATGAGCCAAAATGAAACCCATCAATTTGTATAGCCAATATGGACTAATAAAAGAAGATGTGAAGGAAAAACAATTTTTCTTTATTAAAATACACCTTTAAGAAAGTGCACAAAAAATCCCCTAAACTAGGAGTATACATAATGTTACATTTTCACATAATATTGCATATAGGAAAGCAATGAAATAATATTCCATTTATAGTATCAACAAGAAATGAAATACTTCAATTCCAGGAATAATTCCAGTTTTTAATTGATGAAATAAAAGAAAAAAATAGCTGGAAAGTTATACCTTATACTTGACTGTAGCAACTGTCATTAGGTTGACAACACTTTCTAACTTAGTATTTTCATGTAAAACTAATTTTTCTCAGGATATGTTAGATAATGATTTAAAATTGAATTTCAAAGTCAAGCAGCATACCTTCATTTAAAGTTTATCAACTTTTCTTAATTGTGCATTTAAAAAAATCAGATTGGATTGGGTCAGTCAGAATTCTACAACTGGTCTTTTTTTTAGTGGCTTCTCAAACAGACCTTCAGATAAAGGTTAAGAATACTGGAATAAAAATAAGGCCATGGGCAGCCCCAAATACCATTACAAGAAACATAACCTTAAAAAATGTCCTGAAGATGTATGCTTGGGCAGCAGCTAAAATGCACACCCCTATTATTGTCGAAGTTGCACTCTGCAACACCGGGTAGCCCAACATATGCAAGGCCTCAATTGCCTTCCCATTTGCCGAGGGCTCAGAACTGGAAACAAAAGCATAGGAAATGTGTGCAGAAAAATCAAAAGAAAACCCTATACAAATGACAAGGTTAATCATGGATATGGAGTCAAGATTGACCTTCCAGAATGCCATGAAACCTGTCACTCCCACAATCACAGAAGCAATAGCAAATGTCACCCACAAGGCACACATTGGGTGAGGGATGAGCACTAATGAGACCAGGAACATAGCTGCTGATGCAACCATGACATTGCGCAAAGTGTTTTCCGTTATTGCCCCATACTGGTCAAAATATATGAAGGCATGGTTATACACAAGCAAGGGGATCTCACACTTTTTGGCTATACTTCGTAACTGCTGTAACATGAATTTCTTTTTGACCGGGTAAGCAACATCCCTGGTCTGAATGAAACCCCGGGAAGAAATTATTTCATTTGATGATGAAATATTAATATCATACACAAAATTTGGAAAAGTATTTAAAAAACCAGAAATATTGTCCATAAAAGACTGCTTATCATTAGGATCTTGACTGTTATTTTTCATATATTGCACATATGTTTGTAACCAAAACTCTGTAACATTTTTATCTACATATTTATTTTCTTCAAAATTCATAATACATTTTTCCAATTTTTGCCTTACATCTTTATCCCAGTATTTAACATTTTCAGTAACAACAACCATAACCCTGGGACCATAATCTGAAAAATAATGTTCTTCTACATCAAAGTATGGTGTGATGTAGGAATCGTCACTGGCCAGATTTCGAAGGTCCAAGCCTTCCTGCACTTGGAAACACCCATATATACTGCTTGTCATGTACAAAATATATGTCAGCACTATGAAGAACTTGGTCCTGGTGCGTGTGAGAAAAGGACCAAAATAGTCTCTAAAGAACACATTCATTGGATGAACATCAGTTTCCTGTTCGTCTGGGACAGAACCAAAGGGGACGCAACAGGCCTTTTTTAATGAAGACCATTTCTGGTCTGGCTTTTTCAACCACTGTAGGCAGAGTACTTCTCTTTTACCATCTAGGGCCATAACTGCTCCAAACCAGGTGATGCTATAAAAATAGCAAAAGAGCAGGGTTGTTCCTGTGTAGATACAAAAGTACTGTATGGACTTGAAAGAGCTCATGATCCCTGTGTAGAAGGCCAGGACATTGGTGAGGGTGGTGATCGTGATGGACACTGCCACATGTGCATAGACCCTGGACATTCTCTTGCGTATGCTGTCCATGAGGCTGGTCTTCTGCCAGGCAGAAATCATGATGAACATGTCATCAACACCAACACCTGTTAAAGAGGAACAGAATCTTCATACATGTTAATATATATTAATGGTTAAATAGATGGACCATTTTCTTTCTCTGTGTTATTTACCCTGCACAATCTCTGCCTAAATACTATCTCTTCCACGATGCTTTCTCTAGTTGCCTCTGAAGTCACAACTGAGTTTATCACTCTTTCCTCAGTAAAAAGCCTTTGTTTACATATAGCATGGTATACTCTATTCCAAGTCTTTACTTGCCTACCAGGCAATCAGTTCCTTTCCACCATGAGATTTCCTGATTGGTTTGGAATGGAACATAAGAACATTTGAGGACTCTGAAATCACCAGTGAAGACTGGGAAAAAAGAGGGCTACAAAGAAAGGGTACTAGGAAGGACAATGTGAGCATGTTTCAGATTATAATTCCCTCAAATTTTCTACAAGAGTTGCACTTTCACTCTTGTATGCCTTTGCTTCCGTGTATTGGTAAGTCCTTGGTGCTTGGAATTGAAATGTTGATCTTAATTTTAATGTACTTTTCTTTTTTTGTTTTTGTTTTTGTTTTTCTGGTACTGGGAGTCGAACTCATGACCTTGCGCTTGCCAGGCAGGTGCTATGCCACTGAGCTAAATCCCCAGCCCCTTTTTCAAATTTTTTTTTCAATGTACCTTTCATATTTTGGAAACAACTTTGAAGAAGTTCGAAGAATACTGGGAATTAGAACCTAGCCTCTACCTCAGACATAACATGGATGTAATCCAGGTGGAAGGTACACATGGGCACAAAGCTGTGGAGTCTGCCATTCTCTCCACTGTAGCACTCTACTGTAGCTGTCTGTGAGAGATTCAGTCCTGCTCATCTGGAATAATCAGATTGAATTAATGTTTGTCAGATACTTAAAAACCAATTTTATTCCTTATACAATCTTGTTAAATGTCTTCTTCTACATCAAAGTATGGTGTGATGTAGGAATCGTCACTGGCCAGATTTCGAAGGTCCAATCCTTCCTGCACTTGGAAACACCCAAATATACTGCTTGTCATGTACAAAATACATGTCAGCACTATGAAGAAGTTGGTTTCTCATAGTTTCTTGGTTAAATGTCAAAAATGACAAATACACACACACACACACACACACACACACACACACAGTCCTATGTATGTATAGACCATATAGAAATGGCTTACTGTAAAACAACAGCATATGCTTTAACTATAGTTATTTATGGCTTCAGGATACACCAAGTGACTGAGTGTGGGTTCCGAAAGGTGTGCTCTAAAGGGCCAAAACAGACATCCAGTACATATGACTGTCTCCTCTAGAAAACAAGGAACAGATTCTTCCAAGTTTCTTACTTTCTAAAATATAATGACTTTCTCATGTTTTCTGTTAAATAAATTCTGAAAGTACCAATTCTGAAAGTGCCAACAAAAAATGGAAAACCGTAAAAATTCAACTCCTCAGGGATAATCCCTATTAGCAATTCAATGTATGTCCATCTAGAATTTATTCTATGCAAATATACACATAACTGTTTATTTCAAATCTTTTGAAATCAGAAATTTTTATTTAATGGGCATAAAAGACTGAATATCATTCCAATATTTTACATTCGCTACATTTGATTTGACAGATCTCATCCTGCTGTGATTGCTTCTGACACTTCCTTGTTCTGCCTATGATCCCTGCCTGATTATGTGACCAGATTCTGACAAGAGGAATTGGTGGATCAAAAATACATTTTTCTCTTTTGATCAAAGCCTTTTGATTTGTTGCAAACTTGGACTAAAAAAACTGTGCAGCAATTTATGTCTTCCCACAGCACAATTAGGAGGGTGTTCCTTTGCACACAACCTTTTCTAAACCTTCAATCTCGCTAGGATGAGTAAGAAAATGAGCTGTCACTCTTTTAGTTTGATTTGTATTCCTTGATTAATTGAGAGGTCAAATTATTTTTCTTATATTTTCAGAGATTTCCATTTTCTTGTGTGAACTATTACTTATGTTCCGTATTTGTCTGTTTGGGGTACTACATTTTTTCAGCTCCAAAGACAAAAGTCCATGTGATTTTGATTTTTCCTGGCACCTCACATTGAATCTGCATCCACCTACAGACAATACCTTCCCTCATCTATCTCACAGCTCACATATACAACAATGTGCAGCTTTACATTATTTTACTCACCTAGAATGAGAAATGGTGAATTTTTGACTATGATCACAAATGGCACTCCAATGTGCAGCATCAGACCAAAGCTGCTCACCACTGCCAAGACAGCAGAAGACACTCCAAAGACTGCAACCAATACTTTGTTTCGTATGCAGTCCAACCTGTAAATTTGGAGGGAAAAATCATAAAATTTGTGGTGGCAGGTTCCACAAGGAAATTCCAATTGATAACATTCCTGCTTAGACATCTAGTCATAAACCTCTGGGGCAATAATTTCCATACTTGTCTGTTGGAGACCTTTAAATTCCCAGGAACACTCTCAGATGGAACAGTAAGGATGGAAAAGCTGGCAAAATATACTTTTACCGAACTTCTGGGTGATTCCTATGCAGGTATCCAAGCATTCATCCACTGACTAGCATTTCATAATTACGGAGATTTACTGAAATACTGAAGATGGGCAACTGCACTCTGATATTCAGAAGGCTGTGAACAGAGTACCACAGGTAAGGGATGACCCTTAGTCCAGTTTTTGTTGCTATAAAAAAATATTTGAGGATAGGTAATCTGTAAAGAAAAGAGGTTTATTTAGTTCTGCTGTGGGGTGTGCAAGAATATAATGCTGGCACAATAGCCCTGATCACTGTGTCATAACATGGTAGAGAGCATCATAGTAGGAGAGTGAGACAGAGAGAGCACCAGCCAGACAGGAAGCCAGAAAGATTCAGGGACTAGACTCACACTTTCTATAACAACTTGCTCTCACACAGTTATTAGCCAGGATCCCACGAGAACCACATAACTCCCCTTTGAGGGGACAGAACCTCATGACTTAACCACTTTCCATTAGGCCCTGCTTCCTGAAGGTCTCACCACCTTCTAATACCACACCGGGACCAAGCTTGAAGTGCACAGACCTTTGGAGACACATTTGGATCACACCCCATCCATGGCAGAGGGAAAGCAGGATCAGAGAGAGAACACAGACCCAGTTACCTTCCTACCCACTTTTGAGGTGCAACTGGCCATGACTACAATATAAAATGGCTCCTGCACTTCAAGGTTAGTTCATTGTACACTGTGGTTAACAAAACATGTGAGAGCCTTGTTTTAAATCACTTTCAAAACTTTTCTCTACTGGCAAAGTATGCTCTGTAGAAAAGTTCTATTAACTTGGAAAAAAAGAGCTGAAACATGCTGTATTTTGAACGTGCCTCTTTTCTTGTCAGGCCAACAGAAATGAGAATATAGAAGGTGTGGTTGAAAAACCATGTGAATATTTATATTTTTCAAAAAATTATTACAGTAAGAGACACATTGCCATTAACTCCCCTCAAAATATTCTCCCTTGCTTCAAATATACTTTGCCTATTGTTCTTGTCACTTTCTGCAGCAGTTCTGGAAGTCCTCTTTTTGGAGTGTGCTTAGTTGGGCTGTTGTGGCTGCCTCAAGTCCTGAGCTGATTCACAACACTGACCTTTCACGACCATTTTTATTTTGGGGAAGAGCTGGAAGTCTCATGATGCCAGATCCAGTGAATACAAGGCAGATGAGAGCACAGTGTCATGTTTTTATAATTATAGTGTAGAGACCTTTGAAGACACCCTTGGATCATATCCAATCCATAGCAGAGGGCAAGCAGTACCAAGGATGGAATACAGACTTAGTTACTTTCCACCTACTCCTGAGCTCTAACTGGCCACAAATATAGCATAAAATAGCTTCCATTAGATGACATTTGGCAGCAGCATTCAATGAAAAAAATTTTTTATCACAACTTGTCATGACTCTCACAAAAGACAACTTCCAAAACTGCTTCAGATATTGGCAGGAACAATAGGATAAATAGGTTCAAAGGAAACAGAAGTTATTTTGAGGGGAATTAATGGCAATGTGTCTGGTACTGTAATAAAAATTGCCATTCAGATGCTGGAATATAGCAATGTGAGGAAGACAAGAAGGAGGGAAGCAGGTCCCCTGCACCCAGGAAGGACCTGAAGCAGGAATTGAAGGCCACAAAGAGACTGAAGAGAGAAACTTCAATGAAGAAGAAGGAGGTATCCAGTGGCACCTTTTCCCTGAGATGGGACTCACTTCTCAAGAGGAGCAATTCAAACCTGTGGACACATGGTGACAGCTGGTAACCCCAAAGGGCCTCCATGGAGAGACACAGCAGTGGAGGAGAGCAGTGGACAAGAAGGGCTGCACTAGCTGGTGGTGAGTGCTGAGGGCTCAGTTGTCCCATACAAGAGAGCACTTGGCTGGGAGCCATCTTGGAGAGGGGCCGGCTGAGCTCAGAACTCAGAGCAGCTGCTGGCTCAGCATCATAGAAGGTGCACTGATGGCTGCAGGCTAAATGAGTCTGGTCTTGACCAGAAGGTGAACATTCACTGAGATTACCTACTACCCCACCAAAAAGCTACTGCTGACTTGCTGGGATAGATTGGCATGGATCAGAACTCTGTATCCATACATTGTCCACCAGGGACAACAGAGGCATAAATGAAAGTGGACTTTTTTCTTTTTCTTTTTTTTTTTTCCCTCATTCTTTTTTTTGTTGTTGTGGTGGTTTTGTTTTTGTCTTTTTTCTCCTTCATTGTTTGATCTTGTTTTTATATGAGTTGAACATGGTTTCTAGCTTCTTTGTGGTTGTAGTTCTGTTCTGTTCTTTTTTCTCTTCTCTCATTCCCTCCAGTCTTCTGCACCAGTTTCCCAAAATTAGTGTGATCCCCCTTTGTCCTCCAGCCTTACTTCGAACCTCTTCCACATCTAGTTTATATGGTTAAAGGTGGCAATATAATGGT
Source organism: Chinchilla lanigera (assembly GCF_000276665.1). NCBI lineage: Eukaryota > Metazoa > Chordata > Mammalia > Rodentia > Chinchillidae > Chinchilla > Chinchilla lanigera. The sequence goes on from NW_004955476.1 coordinate 11,877,582, forward strand.
CAGCTCAGTTTGTCATTTTCTAGGCTATGTTTCATTCTATTGTCATTGCTGGTGGCATCACTATAGTCAAAAGTGACATAATTATTCTAAACAGTTGTTTTTCTTGATATTCCAAGACTGAGATTGACTAAGCATGACAGAAAATAGTGTAGCACAGTGCTGAAGAAACAGGGGCTGGGCCCAACAGGCAGTAACTTCCCATCCCCAACAAACTAAAGAGATAGGATCCTGCAGCACACTCAAAACCCAAAAACCAGCTACACTTGGAAGATACCTTGGAGAAGTAGTCATTTCCTAAGGGTTCTAAATACTAGCAATAAAGCAACCCACCATAGGGCAATTTACAAGCATCACCCCAGGAATTAAACTAAAAAAAGAACACAAAATGAGAAGACACTTTAAAAAGATGCAACCCCAGACATCCAGTTCACCAAAGGCAAACCCAGGGAGCAATAATATGGGACAACCTGAAAGCCACCCATGTGACCTCTCTGAACTGGTAGCAACAAAGTAATTGAGGCTTTAGAAAAAATCAAATCAGAAGGAATTTCTCAGATAACTGCAGAGATGGTGTCCATAATGAAAACAATGCTCAGTGACTCTACAGCAGATACAGAAAAAAATAGAGAAGCTTAAGAAAATTATGGAAGCCATGAACATTCAGCATATGAAAGAAATGGAATCCACAAGGCAGATTCAAGCAGATGTCCAGGAGAATAAAAATTCCACTGCAAGTATCCACAGCAATGTGAGGACAGGATCTCAGGTATAGAAGACAGGCTTGTGGTTAAGTGATCATGAAAATAAAGATTTCTTAAAAATAGCAAGGACCATGAGAAATCAATAAATCAGTTGCTAGATAAGGCAAAGAAGAATAACTTAAGATTGATTGCAGTCAATGAAAAAGCAGGAGATAGCACAAATGATATAAAAAACTATTCACAGAAGTCCAGGTAGAAAACTTCCTTGGAAGAGAAAAAGAATTTGACATACAGTTAAGTGAGGCATATAAAACTCCAATTAGCCACGAACAAAAATATCTACAGCCAGGCATATCACAGTCAAGATTGCAGAAATTCAACACAAAAATAGAATTTTAAAAGCTGTTAGAGAAAAGAAACAAATCATCTATAAGGCAAAGCCCATTAGAAGCATGGCTAACTTGGCACAACCCCTCAAGTCAAAGAGAGCTTGGAGTGTAGTATTTCAAGTTCTAAATGAAAACAACCTTCAACCCAGGTTGATGTACCCTGCAAAACCATCTTTCCAAACTGATGGAGAAATAAGATACTTCCATGACAAACAACATCTGAGGAAATTTATGACCACCAAATCAACACTCCATAACGTTTTGAAGGATATTCTAGAAAGAGATAACAAGGACTACAACTCCATGAACTCCAACAGAAGGAATCCACAAGGCAAGGCAAACAATTAAACAGAGGCAGGGAAATAAAAGAGGAGGGGCCTAGAACAGGAAAATAACATGACAAGGATAAGTCAGTATATATCAGTTATAATCATCAATGTTAATGGTCTCAATTCACCAATCATAAGACACATAGTGGCAGAAAGGATCAAGAAGCAACATCCAACAATATGCTGTATACAAGAAACATTTAATTCAAAAAGAAATTCACAGACTGAAAGTCAAATAATGGAAAACAAAACTCCATCCAACAGGAACCTCCCCCAAAAGAAGTGGAGGTAGCTATTCTATTTGCAGACAAAGTGAATTTCAAGCCAAGACAGATTAAGAGAGATAAAGAAATTCACTACATCCTTGTAAATGGAACAATCCAAGAGGAAGAGATAACAACCATAAATATATATGCAACAAATACCAGTGTATCTAACTATCTAAAACAAATATTAATGGTCATGAAAAATAAAATAAGCACTAGTACAATTGTACTGGGGGAATCTCACCCCACTGTCATAAAAACACACTTCAACTAGACAAAAAATCAACAGTGAAATATTAGAATGGAACCAAACCCTCTAAACAAATGGACTTAGTAGATGTCTACATAGTGTTCCATCCCACAATATCAGAATATACATTCTTCTCAGCTAAATGTGGGAGTTCTTCAAAATAGACCACACACCAGTTCATAGAACATGCTTAAGTAAATGTAAAGGAGTTGAAATTATCCCATGCATATTATCAGACCATAGTGCAATGAAACTGGAAATCAATGGCAAAAGAAACCACAAGAATTCATAAACACCAAGAAATTAAATAGCACCCTCCTGAACAACCAATGGTTCACAGATGAAATTAAAGAAGAAATTAGTTTCTACAATGAAATGATAATGAAAATACAACATACTGCAACTTATGGCACACAATGAAAACATTTCTAAGAGGGAAATTTATAGCAGTGCACTAATAACAAACTCACTGAGAGAGAAATTAAGGAACCAATCCCTTTCACAATAGCATCCAAAAAAATGGAATGCTTAGGAATCAATCTAACGCAGGATGTAAAAGACCTCTACATTGAAAACTATAGTACTCTAAAAAATGAGACTCAAGCAGATATCAGAAAATGGAAAGATATCCCTTGCTCTTGGGTAGGAAGAACCAATATAGTGAAAATGGCCATACTTCCAAAACTGTTATATAGATTTAATGCAATTCTGATCAAAATTCCAATAGCCTATCTCACAGAATTAGAGAAAATAATCCTAAAATTCATTTGGAACCAGAAGAGACCTAGAATAGCAAAGGCAGTTCTGGCCAACAAAGGCAGCGCAGGGGACATCTCAATTCCTGACTTGAAATTATACTATAAAGCTACTGTGATAAAGACAGCATGGTACTGGCAAAAAAACAGACCCAAAGATCAATGGGACAGATTAGAAGATGCAGAAACAACTCCAGACAGACTCAGCCACCTTAACTTTGACAAAGGTGCTGAACACATTCACTGGAAGAAAGACAGCCTCTTTAACAAATGGTGCTGGAAAAACTGGCTCTGCATATGCTGAAGATTAAAATTGGATTCATGTCTTTTCCCATGCACTGAACTAAATTTGAAATGGATCAAAGATCTAAATATTAAAACAGAAACATAAATCTGCTGAAAGATAGAATAGGTAAAATTCATGAAGACATTTGTATAGGCGCAGACTTTATGAAAAAAAAAAAAAAACCCTGATTGCACAGGAACTATCAAAAAGAATCAACAACTGGAACAACTGGGATATCATCTTATTAAAAAGCTACTGCACAACAAAAGAAAACACCAACAAAATTAAGAGACAATCCATAATGTGGGAAAAAAGTTTGCCAGCTGTTCTTCAGACAAAGGATTACTACTGAGAACATATGAAGAATTCAAAGAATGATATCTCCCGAATATAAAGTCTCAACCCAAAAATGGGCATCTAAGATGAATACATACTTCTCAGAGGAAGAAATACAAACAAAATAAATATGTGAAAAAATGTTCCCCATTGCTGATCATTCGAGAGATGCAAATTAAAACAACACTGAGATTCCATCTCACCCTGGAAAGAATGGCTATTACCAAGAAATCAACCAATAACAAATGCCAGAGGGGCTGTGAGGGAAAAAGGAACCCTTTTCCACTGTTGGTGAGGGTGTAGACTGGTGCAACCATTGTGGAAATCAGTGTGGAGATTCATCAAAAAACTAGGATTGGAGGTGCCATTTCACCCAGCTTTTCCCCTTCTGGGTATCATCCCAGAAGAATTAAAAACATCACACCACAGAAATGTATGTGCATCCATGTTTATAGCAGCACAATTTGTCATAGCTAGATCTTGGAAACAACCCAAATGCCCATCAACTGAGGAATGAATAAAAAAGATTTTTTTTATATACAATGGAGTACTACTCAGACATAAAGAGGGATAAACTGAAGACTTTTATAGGCAAATGGATGCAATGTGAGAGAGTACTCATAAGTGAAACAACCCAGATATACATGTGTAACCATCATATTGTCTCCCTAGTGTGAGAAGCTGAAAGAATAAGTAAGATCCAAATGTACAGTAGATATTGTAAAATGGGAAGAAATTTCCAAAGGAAAGAGAAACTTGAATGGGAGAATGGAGAAAAGAAGGAAGGGAAAAATGAAAACTGTATATATATATATATATATATATATATATATATATATATATCAGTTAAGGTAATTATATTACTAATTTCTCTGCGTCCATTGAAAAGAAAGGTTTTTGTGAATATTGTTTGGACAATTAAATGCTGATATCTTGTACATTAAGTAACTAATTTAAAGATAACAATACTCGGGGCCAGGGATTTAGTTCAGCGACACAGCGCCCCCCTGGCCAGCGCAAGATCGTGAATTTGATTCCTGGTACCAGAAAAAAAAGATAACAATACTCAATATATTAACCATTGTTACCCTCCTATTATCTTTTAAAAATAATAAAAAGATATTAATAAGAAAAGATAATTTATAATAGGAAAAAAAAGTTCATCAGACCAAGGAAGTGTCTTAGAACTTACATTTCCTTGAACCAAACTCTGCAGGTTCTGACTTAGTAGGTTTGTAGCAAAGCTGTAGACTCATTATGTCTAAAATTATTCCCATACAATTCCAGCTTACAAGCAGTTGTGGGCATCAGTGGTAATCCAGTCTTCTGAATTTCCTATTCCCTTAGCAGGGATAGGCCACATTAGAATTACTATGCTTGGAAAATGATGTTTATGTTTGATGAAGGATCCACATCTCCCTTGAAAGGTAATGATTCTATTATCAGTTTTTAAAATTTACAATACATTGAGAAGGGTGTCCAAATTTTTCAAAAATTATCCAATACTTGGTGTACGTTTTGTCACTTCCAGACAGTCAGACAACACACTGAAATACTGTGGAAACACAATGTACCACTACTTGCTATTGCTTGAATTATAATGGAGTTCAAACTGCAGTGTAAACTCTTGACCAAGTCTTATTATTCAGATGACTTCACTGGGAAATAATAAATACAGAATAAATATGGAACCTTAAAAATCTGTTTGAATTGGATTACTCACAGGTAAATGCACATGTTCAAGATGTACCCCACACATGCGTGTGTGCCAGACAGGCAGGAATGGTTATCTGCTGGGAACTATGTAGGAAACTTCTCCCAGAACAGAGATAAGAGACCCTCAGTGATACATGCGGAGAGAGAAAAAGAAATGTCCAAGAACTTACAGGAGTATTCACAGCAGGATCAGTTTTATATTCAAGCTCAGAGAATGCATATAGCAGACTGCTATAGCAGGATCCCTGTCTTAAGAATTTCCACTCACTTTCTTCCACTCTTGAAGCAGGCTTCAACCCATGAAGCAGCTCAGCAAGTTGATAGGGAGGAGCAGATGAAGGAGAGGGATGCCAAGTCCCTTTCTCCCCATCAAGGGCTATCCCATGTAGCACAGTCCAGTTAGCAGAGATGGAAAACCCTTACCTTCAAGTCACATTACCATTTATATGTACCATAAGGACATGTAAATCTGAATTCTGACTACAGGACTTGATCTTAGAATGGCCACAAAAGTCACAGGGTCTACTTGAGTTCTCCTTGGGAAAGGAAGAGCTTGTCCTACCTTTAAAGCTTAAAAGGAACAAAGGGAATCAAAAACAAAATGGCTTTATAAACATAAAGACTCCACCTCATGAGTCCCATGTATTCCAGATGTTGGTTTTTAAGTATAAAGTCTTGAAGGAGAGATATAAATCAATAGATTTTTTTTACATGATTTTGTGCAATTGTTTGTAAAGACAGGCAAAAATGACTAAATTTAAACCTTCAAACCAAACTATCTGGCAGAAAAGCTTTACCAAACCAATGTTTACTACCTTATAAATTTCATACCGCTTTTAAGTATGCGTTCTCCTACTGACTTAGGGTGAAATGACTATGAAACCTGTTGAAAGGTGCCCTGTTTTTATTCTAGTTGGTTCTGACAATTTTTGTTTATTTTTTGATATTTCAGGACATGACTGCTTCCTTCTCTGCTATTTTGCTGACATGCAATGCTAAAAAAAACTACAAAGAAACTAAAACTTTTATAAAGTAAAAAAGCTACAGTAAGCTAAGATTAATTTATTATTGAAGAAAGATTTTTTTAAGTGCAGTGTAGCCTGAGTGTACAGTCTTTACAATGTCTAGAGGAGTGTGGCAGTGCCCTGGGCCTTCATACCCAATCATTACTCACATATGGACTCACCCAGAACCCCTCAGTCCTGCAAGATCTGTTCTGTTCTATTCTGTTCTGTTGTAGACAAGTACATCATTTTTAACTTTTATATCCTATTTTTTCTGTAGCTCTTCTGTGTGTAGGTATATTCATAGTTGTCCACCATATTCAATGCAGTACCATGCTGTACAACTTTGTAAGTATTGAAGGAATCCGAGTGCCATCATCCTAGGATGACCAGAGGCCACTCTGACCTCTTTCCTCACATGCTGTTATGTTTTTGCACCTGCTAAGGATGTATAAGCGTGGGTTAGTAAGGCTCAGTAAGCACGGCTGCACCCTGTAACTGCCATCATTATTCAGCACTGCTATTGACGGCAACCACTACTCCCTGTACTTTCTCAAGCCTTATCCTTGGCAGGTAGTTACAACTCCCTTTTACATAATTCCCCCTCATGATCCTATAGAATACCTTATAGCCTGTAGGAGAGTAACCAGTTTGGTCTTAGTGCCAGGGAAATCTCTCAGGTTTGTTCTGAAATAAAGCTGTCCTGTTGTGCTTGTACCTTTGGTTTTTTCCCTGGTGGCCCATGAGGGGAGGAGATTGAGGAGACTACTCTGGTATCCTCTGCCTCTTCCTTTTGTGATTCTGCCCCCTTTCTCTCTCTCTTTCCTTCCCTTTCTCACAAGCTCAAGGAGGTCATCTGCTATTTCCTGCTAGTCCTTGATTCAACCCTAGACTCTTCGCTATCCAGCCCAGGACTGATAAGATTGGCCCCTGAATTTCCCAAGTTCCCAGGAAGTACAGGTCCATCCCAGATCCCTGGGGATCCTGCAGGGCCAGGCTCGGCGTTGGACTCCTGGAGAAACTGGAGTGGGAACACTTGTTCAATCTCTTGAAAAAAAATTTCTCTGACGTGGCTGGGCCACATCCAAAAGAGACTATATCTGGGTCCCTAGTTCTGCTTGGGAGATGCCCCAACACAATGCTACAGACTCCCAGCTGTTTTCTTATCAGTTACAAGGGCTCCCAAATTTCTTAAATTCGGAAAGATACCCCTTTGGGTTGGCTTCTAAAACATATTTCACCCCTCCATTTAACAGAAGATATTCATCCTAAACAGCTCGTATTTTATTTTCTCATAGCTTGGCCTAGGCACAAGCCAGACAATGGCAGCCAGTGGCTTGAATGTGGCAGGTTTGATTTCCAAATTCTTTGTGACCTTGATAACTACCTGCAGACAAGTGGCAAATGACAGGAGTTCCCTTATGCTCAAGTTTGTTTCACTGTCCTCTCATGTCTCTCTGCCAAAATTGCTCTGCCCTCCCCAGAGATAAGGGTCTATCAAGGACAAATAAACAGAAAGAAGTTATACATATAGTACTGGAAAAAATGACAAGGGAGTTCTAAAGTACAATACCATATGCCAATTGGACCTATTTTGCAAGAAGAAGGGCTAAAGGTAACGGGAATGCATGAGACTGTTGTTCTGGTGACAGTAAAGCTGACGCATGACACCTTCAGTGACTAGACACCCTTATGCACAAGAACATTTCTTGTGCATTGTAAATTCTTAGACTATAATTACAGGGTTGACTTGTTCTTCTGATGACTTGAGGCTTTGCTGGAAGCCAGCCAAATTTAAAATGTAACAATCTAAGATGAAATTGAAAAAAAAAGAGAGAGGCATTTTAAAATCCAAGCAGCTAGGGTCTGGGGATTTAGCTCAGCAGCACAGCGCCTGCCTGGCAAGCGTGATGTCATGAGTTCGATTCCCGGTACCAGAAAACAAAACAAAACAAAACAAAAACACCAAAATACACATTTGCTCCAATTGACTCAAGGCCTTACGACACATATGGCTTACCCATTGCTGTGTAACAAGTGGCTAAAATCCAAGCAGCTACTGCCAGGTGTGTTATAGAAAGATTACAGTAAGACAGAAAAGAGAATATGGAGAAAGGTATAAGTATAAAGATATATTATTGATATGAGAGGATTTTATATGATAAGGTTTTGCCCTATGTTATAATCAAAACAATTTAATACAGGACACGTAATTTATAGGATTATTTTATAGTAGTCACCCAAAGAACCATGTACAAAGGAGTGCAGGAAATATGTCCACACAATAAAGACCAAATGAATCCAGCTGAGGGCCTGGGTCCTATGGCAATGGCCTGCACAAGTCCAGCTGAAGACCTAGAGCCCATAACAATGCCCCCTATGAGTCCAACCACAGGCCTAGAGCCCACAACAATGTCTCATACAAGTCTGTTTCACAGAAGTGCACTTGGAAGGCCCACAGGTCAGTGGTGCAAGCTAGAAAGTCTGTGCCAGTGGGATGAAGGATCTGTGTCAGTAGGCTGAGGAATCTGTACTGGAGCCAGGAAGCGATGCTCAAAGTAAGGACCAGAGCTCCCCTCAAAAGTACTGCAGCCATCTTCAGTGATAGCAAGGTCCTGAGCTCCTCTGATAACAGCAGAGTTCATATCAGAAAAGTCAGTGTAACCAACTCCTCCAAGAGGACCAATGGCCCCAGGAGAACCAGCGGCCCCCTAACAGTACCTCGTCTTCTTCAGTTTTCCTTTTTATTTTGTTGGCAAGAATCCTCAGGTGGGCATTCCACATCCAGCACCACACTGATTCATTTTAGCTGGGTGTTACAAGTTGACCATCGGTTGTCAGTCCACAACACCCTACTATGATAGAAAAAGGAGAGCTAGCAGAAAAGCTAGAGGGCTCAAACATGTTGAGAAAAGTGTTCGTAGAGGATGTAGTTTATAAGAAGAAATATGTATGTCTGATTATTCCCAGCTTTTCTCTTGTTGGTTTGGCTCAGCCCAAGCTATTCATTCTAAAAGTTCCTTGTTGCTGAGAGAAGACTGATTCTCAGATCATCAATTACTTCTCCCTAGGTCCCAACTCTTCTCCCTGGTCTCACTACTGCTTTTAGACAAATGCTTTAATATTCATTTCTGAAACTGATATGGGCATGACCTTTGTCTGTATGACTAGCAGGGACACCTAGACTGCTCAATGACAAGAAGCAGGGCAGAGCTGCCTCCATGGGCACTTCTGACTTGGTTTGTGACACTCACTATTGCTAATGTTATGGTGTATTAAAAATATTTACGTTTCCCAAGTGTACAGATCTTCAAAGATGAAAAACATCTCATTGTACTGTTGAGTTTCAGGCTAAAATTATTTATGGTGGTAAACATTTAGGCTCAAACATCTGACTTTCCCTGACTTTTATTCCAGCTATTGGTGATGAACTGTGCATGCCAATCCAGCCAGATGATGTAAGGCTTATACATGTGATTGTTATGTGTATGTCATGTATGTGTTAAAACACTTAGAAGTGCTCAAACACTGTAAGGTGCATCTATGGAAAGATGCATTGTTCTTAGATGGAACTCTTGAAAGATGACAAATTTAGCTAAAAATTTCTTCATGTCATTTAATATAATGATGTCTTCATAATTGTTGTGCAAAAATATTATGTTGCCCTTGATCTTGCTTTCTTAGTAAAACCTTATAATTGTCATCTGTTAATATTCTACAGGGATTCAATTTCTAAGACAACTATGGTAAGAAAATAACAGTTCTCTGGTCATATTATATATTTCAAGATGCTTGATATCTGTAGAAGATCGTAAGATTAAACCTACTACTCTCTCTGCAATACTGACAGAACTGGTCACCTGGGTGTGCAACAACCGAGATTTAGAAATCAGTTTTAAAAAGTTAACTGGTCTAAGAAGACAGCCAATATTTTGGCCCTGGATCTCCAAGGTCAACAAGGACTTAGGGACTTTTTCTAGAGGATCCTACAAGTTTGGTGAGTCCCCAAACCTCCTAATGAGGGGGATTGTTGGATCCCAGAGGACAAGAGTCAACCAATGCACAGTGTGCTAAAAGGGAGGGCCACCAGAGAGAAACATCTGTCATGCTTCCATGGGAAGCCACATGATCAAGTAAGACTGTGAGCCATCCTGGCAGCTGGTACTGACAGAGAAACTGAGAGGCTCTGCACATGGTTCCAAAAGTAATGCCTGAAGAGCCTGAACTGACTTTGATAGATCGCCAGAGGTCAATTTTAACACAGTTCTCACTTTAACTTCGTTTTGAACATCCAGCAGAAGAGTATAACAAGAGATATGTAAAAGTAATAGTAATACAGACAAAACATAAAAAGGGTTTCCAATCACTGACCCCTGATGACAGTTTCCAGCCACACCTGTAGACAGATTTAGGAGCCAGGTGGTTATAACTGCTATTCCAAACCCTTAAGAACAGTTATCTGAACATGGCTCCTTCCTCAATCTGTCTTTCCATTCTGGTGCTGGTGTTTGTGCTTTAATCTCTTGGTAAATTTTGTTTCTTCTTGCCTAGAGATGGCCAGACTCCCAGGGGTCATGCACATGGAACCAATGATATAGGTGCCTGGGATCCATTGCCCTTATGCAAAGTCCACAATGTTTCCCACTGCCGGGTGTGTGTAGCAATTCCCACAAGTACAGAGGGAAGTCTTCCCTGGTGTCTTGCTCCAGGAATGGTTGATAATTGGAAATCTTTGTCTATCTGAAACATAAGGACTTGAATGGGAGGGACACTGCAAGGCCATTAAAAGTTTGCTCTAATGAAAACAACCTCAAAACTGGGATGCTGTTTACCATTGGTGGCACCATGTAAAATGTACTCCCTGTTGGTTTACTCCCTGGCTGTGACTCTTGAAGGAGTAGCTTCTATTAATGTACACTTGGATGGAGAAGCCTTAGCCCAACCCCTAGCCCGTACATTAAATGCTGCTAGCCAGGCTTAAACGTTATTAACAGATGAAACATACCGAATGGAAAAGGAAGTTTTACAAAATGGCATGGCTTCAGATCTCTTAAAGCTGCCCAAGGGGGCACAAGAACCATACTTCATATAACAGGTTGTACTCTCGTTCCAGATAATCATGATACTGTAACTGTAGCTGTGCAGGAGATAATCACAGAGATTCAGGCAGTAGAGCAAATGTCTCAGGGACCCCTGCAGAGTTCATGTGATTCATGAAAGTCTACTATCTTATCTTGGATTCCTCTAGCCTTTATAGTGCCTGTTCTCTTCTTTTCATTCACCTGTCTATTGAAAGGTTTCTCATCAACTGGATTGTGGCCATTTTATACACAGTTGATAAAAAGCATGTCACTGTGGTCCTCCTTCTTCAATCCAGACAAAACCCTGACTACTGCTACCCCTAACCAGCAGGAAGTAGTTAAGGAAGACATATGCTGCTCATTTTTCCTATCTAACCATGGAGTCTGGAATGAAGAAATCTGACCGATGCCATCCTAGGCTGACCAGACACCACTCTAAACCTCTTCTTCCACCCTCTGCTATGCTTTTGTACTTGCTAAAGATGTATAAGCATGGGTTAATAGGGCCCATTAAGCAAGGCTGCACCCTATAACTCTCATAATTATTCAGCCCTACTATTGATATCAACAACTGCTGCCTATACTTTCCCAAGCCTCGTCCTTGGGCAACCACTACTCCCTGTTCTTTCTCAAGCCTTGTCCTTGGCAGGTAGCCACAACTCCTTTTCACTGAACTCTCCTCCTTGTGACTCTATAAAAGACCTCATAGCCTGTAGGAGAGTAATCAGTCTGGTCTAAGTGCCAGGGAAGTCCCTCTCAGGTTTGTTCTGAAATAAAGCTGTCCTATTGAGCCTGTACATTTGTTTTTTCCACGCTTTTTCCTAACAAGCATACTCTGTAATGTTTACAAAACAGTCAAATTTCCTAACAATGCATTTCTCAAACTGTATCTCCTTCATTAAACAATGTATAATTGTGGATGATCTTAAATTTAGAATGTTATAGGGACTTTCCATAGTAACTGCAAAGAAAATATCTAAAAAATGTCACAAGAGGAAATGAGAAAGGGATGAAAACAGCTCCCTATTAAAATATAAGTTAGGGGCTGGGGATTTAGCTCAGCGGCACAGCACCTGCCTGGCAAGTGTGAGGTCGTGAGTTTGATTCCTGGTACAGGAAAAAAAAAAAAAAAAACAAAAAACAAAAAACCCTAAAATATAATTTAAACATCAAAGAAATTAAATGGGGGAAAATGAAAGCAAAAAATCACTATAAGACATACAGAACACAAATAGAAAAATGGCAAAAGTTAGTCATTCCTTATTAGTAATCACTTTAAGTAAAATGGATTAAACCTCCAAAGACAGAGGTTTGCACCATGGATAAAACATGATACAACTATATGGTGTCTGTAAGAGACTTTAGATCTAAAGCAAAAATATGTAGATTGAAAGTGAAAGTACAGAAAAAGATACTCCATACAAACAGTAAACAAAATAGAGGATAAGTGACTATACTAATATCACTTTCAATAATAAGTAAACCATCTGGCCAAAGATCCATAAGGACATTGAGAAAATGAAGAACATTATGAACAATTAGACCCTGCATAGGTATACACAACACTTAGCGCAACAACAGCAGAATGCTGGGAGCCACTGAGGCAGGACTTCGCCAGCCTCTGGAGGGTATAAATAAATGCTCTACTGTTTTTGGGCAGTCCTCTTGCTCATCAGGCAAGAGGTAACTCCACCTGACCCCAGCTATTGTCTCTTGTCTTTATTTTCTAAATCTTCTCACCGTTTTTTTCCGGGGCCCACTGAGAGACCACCAACTCCCACACAGAGCACACTTTTCTCCCAAGTATGCCAGAACATCCCCATGTGTTAGTCTGCAAAGCAAACTAAAAAGGTACCTTTTATAATCAACAATGGAATAAAGCTTTGTCTAAATAGTAGAAGAACAAGTGGGAAATTAACAAACATACAAAACTTCAATAACATATTAATCAATAAGCCAAAAAGAAATCACAAGAGACATTAGAAAGCGGGCTGGGGATATAGCTCAGTGGCATATGTGTCTGTCTGGCAAGCACAAGGTCCTGAGTTCGATTCCCAGTACCAAAAAATAAATAAATAAATAGAAAATAAATACACGAGAAAATGTTCAACAACATTAGTCATTTGAGAAATGCAAATTGAAACAACATTGAGATTTCATCTCACTCCAGTAAGAATGGCTATCATTAAGAAATCAACCAATAACAAATGCTGGCAAGGCTGTGGAGAAATAGGAACTCTTCTCCACTGTTGGTGGGAATGCAGACTGGTGAAACCACTGTGAAAATCAGTTTGGAGACTCCTCAGCAAACTATGTCTAGAGGTCCCATTCAACTCAGCTATTCCCCTTGTGGGTATCTTCCCAGAAGATCTGAAAACATCATATCACAGCGATATATATGCACCCAAGTTCATAGCAGTGCAATTTGTAATTGCTAAACTGTGGAAGCAACCCAAATGTCCATCCACCGAGGACTGGATAAAAAAATTGTGGTGTTTTTATACAATGGAATATTACTCAGCTATAAAGAAAGATAAACTTGACACCTTTATAGGTAAATGGTCACAACTACAGACCATACTCATAAGTGAAATAAATCAGACCTCCATGTGTAAGCAACGTATTGTCTCACTACTGTAAGAACTTGAAAGAGTGAATAAAATCTAGGAGGTATGATAGACATTGGGAAACAAAAAGAAAATGCTCAAAAGTAAAGGGCAACTTGGGTATGGGAAAAGAGAAGGGAAAGAAGGGGAAATTATGTAAGTATGTATATACAGGATAGCTAACATAGTTGTGCTACTGTCTTCTATTACTCTACAGAAAGGAGGAGTTAATGATTAATTGTTTGATCAATCTTGCACCTCTCTATTTGTTTTCCTGAGAAACCACTTTGAAGATATCAATAAGTAATACAGCAAACATTGTTAATTTCCTACCACTTTGTCTGTAACTCTGTATTGTTTGTATTGTTCTTATGCTATTCTGTAAATGGATGTCTGTTTGTTAATATGTTTTCCTTCTTTTATTTTTAAAATAAATTTAAAAAAATAAAAAAGAAAGTATTTAGGGATAGAAATGAACATACAGCATACCATAACTTATAAAGTGACAACAGTGCTCAGAGGAAAATGTGTGGGTATAAACACCTACATTAAAAAAGAGAAAACATCAAAGCATTAACCTAACACAACATCTTGTGGAAATAGAAAAAAAGAGAGAAAATAAACACAAAGCTAACAGAAGTGTTTTAGTCTGTTGTGCCTGCTATAACAAAATATCTCAGACTAGGTATATTAAAAATAACAGAAATTTACAGTTCTAGAGGCTGGATGGACCAAAATCAAGCTGCTGGCAGATTCAGTGTCTAGTGAGAGCTCACACTCATCACTTATAGGTGACTGTACCCTCATATTGTGGAAGGTGATAACAAGCTCCCTCACAACTCTCATGAGGGTTCTAATCTCATTCTAATCATCTCCCATAGGGCTTATCTCTTAATACTGTTTCAAGATTAAGATTTAAAGAAAATACCAACATTCGGACCATAGCAAGCAAGAAAGAAATAACAGTGATCAGAACACACATGATTAGAATAGATAGAAACTAGAAAAGCAACAGGATGAATGAAATAAAAAGCTAGCTCTGTGAAAAGATCAATAAAATTGAATAAACTTTATCTAGAGTGACAAAAAATAAGAGAAGATACAAAGTAGTAAGTACATCAGATATAAAAACTAAGGCATTACTATCAAACTTAAGAGAAATAAGATTATAAGAGACAGACATGGTGGCACACAACTATAATCCTAGCTACTCTGGGGGCTGAATTAGGAGGATCATAAGTTTGAGGCTAGCCTTGGTAAACTTACTAAAACCCTGTCTCAAAATACAGTAAAGTAATAAGGGTCTGGGCATGTAGATTAGGCTAGAGCATTTGCCTAACATGTATGAATCCCTAGGCTCAACCTCCAGTATCAGAAAAGAAAAAGGAGGAAAGGAGAGGAGAGATTTTAAGAGAATACTATGAACAGCTGTATGCCTACAGTATTTCAAGGAGCTCCAGATGACCAGAATAGTCTTGAGAAAGAAGTACCAAGTTGGATGAGTCTATTATTTAGCCATAAAAAAGAATGAAGTTCTGATACATGGTTTATTGACAGGTCTTGAAGACATTTAATAAGTGAAATAAGCCAGTCATACAGGACAAGTATCCAGAATAGACAAATTCAGAGACAGAAACTATGTCAAAGGCTAAGCAGGACTGGAGGAGGGGGCATTGGGAATCACTACTTAATGCTCACAGACTTTCTGTTTGGAGTGATGAAAAAACTTGGCAACAGTTATGATGGTTTTAAACAGTGTGGCTATAATTACTGTCATTGACTTGTACCTCTAAAGTGCTTAAGGTGGCATATTATATAATATACCTTTTGTCACAAGTGTTTCATCAAATAATAAAGAAAAACTTATAAAAGTGCTTTACCTGAAGCAAGATATGACTGCAAACAGTATGACCAGAAGATATGCCAAGTGAAACAAAGGGATGACTGTCTTAGATGTCACCTCAAACTCCAGTTGTCGGGAAATTGATGTAAAGTGGACCACCTGCCATGAAAAAGTACGCTTAGGTAAGTAATTTTCAATCCCTATATTTGTCTATGAGTGTTATGGCTTGTATTTAGATGTCTTCCAAAAGCCTCATAAGGTCAGCCTCATCCATAAGGGTGGATGTGGGCTGTGTGTATGCTGTTTCGATCAAGGATGTGATGCTGAGATTGAATCATGGTGTGATGTTAGGATTAAGGGTGCCCCACTCTGGGTGTGAGTGCTACGTGCCCTAAGGGTGGTTACCCTAGATAAGATACAAGGGTGGCTGTTTGTCACTTGCTACTTCACTACTTTGCTGCTTGTTGCTGCCTTCTGCTTTACCACCCTCTGCCTGCCATAAAGTGTTCCTTCCCCACGATGCCCCACTGCCATGCTACCCTCCCTTGGAGCCAGCCAGCTATGGATTGAAACCCTTACAAATAAAGCCAAATACATCTTTCCTCCTTTCACTTTGGGTGTTGTGTACTTTGTCTCAACAATAAGAAAGGCAACTAAGACAATGAATTAATTACACATTAGCTTACTGATAGAAACTTTAAAATTCAGCAAAAGATATAAATGAGTTATAAGTGTAGGATAGAGAAGGTAATGCAGATTTTCTTCTTCCCACAAAATCTGTTTTGCTTTCCTGAGTTTCCTTTAAAACTCAAACCTTACCAGGTGTGGCAATGCATGCCAATTACTTGGGAGGTTGAGTCAGAAGGACCACAAGTCTGAGGTCAGCCTGAGCAACTACTAAGTTGAGACCGTCACAAAAGTAAAAATAAGGGCCGTATATATAGCTACTGTGGCCCCTGGGCTCAACCCTAAAACTGAATTTTATATAAAACTGAAATCTAGTCCTCATTACTTTGAAAATTGTGGGTTTCTCTAAATGTTATTAATTTGTATATTCTGCACAAGTATTTCTGGAAAGCCTGATCATCAGTAGGATCTCACTTTCACCAGGTTTATTTGTAAGTATTGAGTTTTTTTGCCCCAGAGTTACTGAACAGCTACACTAAACCTTACACTGAACCTTACACTAAAAGCTAGGTGCTTTAATGTGTAACTACCTTGAAAAATGCTGAGCTAGTTATCTTGAACAACACAATCTCACTAAAAGTTGTTTGTCATTCGATCCCATGACCTCCAAACAAGTTTTAGGTGGTTCCCAGAAATCAGTAAAGACTTTAAGAAAAAGTAAGAATTTCAAGGTAATTGGAGTAGAAAACCAAACCCCAAATGAAATGAGAATATCAACTTCCATACTAAGCAGACCTAGCTGTTGAATATAAGATTTACGTTATCCAGGGGAACATCCATGGGACGTGATTTGTGGCATCCTTCTGTGTTAATTTGAGAAAGTTGGAGTAAACACCAAATACAGCACAGCACTCCAGCCTGGAGTCAAGGACCTGTCCAGCAGTCAGGAAGTCCTGCAACACATCTTCCCAGCCCTCCCACCTCCTCAGCCTCCCTTTCCCCCTTGACCATCAGGTACCTGCACCTTCTTCAAGGCCAGCCTCTTCTTCATCTCCTTAAACTTATCCAGAAAGTGGATCAGCCACTTCTTGCTCTGCTCATCGTCCTCCTTGACCTCTGTCTTTAGGTAGTATAACAGCCGCAAGGCTTTGGCCTCCAGCAGTAACTGATTCCCTCCCAAAGTGCTCCCTCCGAAGACGCCCACCAGGCTGATGATGCGGCCATTGTGCACATGGACAGGGAAGGTGACCCTCTTCAGGTCGAGGGTCCTGTCCTGCTGCCAGGAGTACAGGAGCGGGTTGGAGGGCACACAGAGGTCATGGTACTTGGCACACACCTCCGTGTACTGGATCTGGGTTCCATTTTCCTGCACAATCAGAGTTTGCATTGCTTGGTCCAACCTATCGACTTCTGCAAAGGATTCCTGGTCCAGCAGTGAGTTGTTATTGGACACCACTAGAAGGGAAGCGAAGTTAGTTTCAACGCTCATCCTGGAGACCGAGAAGCTGTGGGAGTCGTTGGTGGAGAAATGTTTCTGCACGAAGTGCCGCTCGTCCTTGGCTGGGCTCCCGATCGGCGTGTAGTTCTCCTCCAGGTCCTCTTCCTCCGAGCCCATGTGCCGGAAGCCAGTGCCCAGCGCGGCTGTGAGCAGCGCGGGTAGGAGCAGGAAGACCCAGGGGTGATCGCCCACAGTTGCGCCCAGGTGTCCGAAGGCACGGGACAGCGGTGCTTCTAGGCAGTCGGTGCGCAGGCGGCGCGGGGCGGCCAAAGGCCCTGAGATCCCCGAGGCCTCCGAGATTTCTGAGGTCTCCCGCTGGGTTTCCTGCGACCTGGGCTCTAAGGCTCCCTCCTCCCCGGAGCCAGGCTCCTCCCTGCCAGGCCCAGGCTGCCCGTCTGGCGTCCCCTCTTCTGGATGCCCCCCCCGGGCCTCGGGTTCTGGCTCAGGCTCGGGTTCTGGCTCGGGCTCGGGCTCAGTCTCTTCTTGCGGCTTCACCTTGAAGGGGCGAACTTTCATCCTGTGGCAACTAAGGAGCCTCGCAGGACTAGGCCCTGTGTCCCCCGGCCCCCGCGACGGTCTCCTGGGCAAAGGCTGGGGTAGAGCACGTGCTCTGACCCCGCCCTAAGGTCACGGGAGCCCCGCCCTCTGCCCAACGGTCCCAGGAGCCCCGCCCCTTCCCCTAAAGGTCACCAGTAGTCCTGCCCCTTTGTCCCAACAGTCCCAGGAGCCCCACCCACTTTGCCTAAAGGTCCCTCTCCAGTACTGGAGCTGTTCTACTATTTGTTACTGTGCTCTGTGTACTGCAGGAAGCCCTGGCTCGGGGAAAACCAGGCAGGTTGTGCAGACCCTGGCTCACAACGATCCTCCATAGGAAGCTTGATCTGCGCACTGCTCCTCCATCGTCAAGTTTAAATGACCAGAACCCACATCCACAGAGGAAGCTTTGTGTACATGAGGTCTCTTGGACCCTGTGGTCATTGAATTAGGGTTTCTAGTTAGGGTTAGCTGATATATAGAGGGATAGGTTTGGATATTAGTTATAGGGTAAGCATTTGGAATAGAGATAGAGTTCAGGCTCAGGGTTTGATGGGTTCAGGGTTAGAAACAGATGTAGCATTCAGTTTTAGGGTTAGGGTTATGGTCAGGGCTAGGATTATGGTCAGACAGGCCAGAGGTTGAGGACCAAAGAAGGGGAGTATGGTGCAAGTCAAACTGGAGCAGTGCACCTCTTGGTCGGAGAGGCTTTTCAGGTCCCAGAGGGAGGAGAGAATGAAGGCAAGCTGGGCCCAGAGACAACCTGTCTTGTTTCACCTCCGCACTGAACATTCCACCCTGCAGAGGAGCCCTTTGGTCTGAAACACTGGGATGAGGGCAGGTTCTGGGCAGATCTGCTTGCTGGGAAAAGGCCGAGCCTGAACTTGCTGTAGCTCTGGGACCCCA
>NW_004955477.1:0-21611 GCF_000276665.1 Chinchilla lanigera
GCCTCCTCCGGCGGGTCACGCCCCCGCTGAAATCCGAGCCGTTTCCTGGACGGCGGCGCCCGCTCTGCCAATCAGCGCCGCGCGCCGCGGCCGCCGGGAGCCCCGAGCCGCTCCGGACGCCTTGGAGCTGCGGGAGACACCGGCCGGGAGGCGAGGGCCCGGGCACTGTCTCCTCCAAAAAACGCCTGGTGCGCGCCACCGCCGCCGACTCCTTCCTTTCCAGGCGAGTGAGGCTGGTCCACGGTCTGCAGAGGGATTGTTTCGATGTTTTATGTCCAGTTTGGAAACAAATGACAGAAGGTGCTTCCCCGTAAAGACGCCTTGAAATACGTCTCCATGGTACAACCGAGGCTTTTGGAAGAAAGGAAGAAACTTGGAAATATTTGTAGGATGATGTTGTCATTTTTTCAGTCCTTCTCAACAATAAAAATGAGACCAAAAAAAGCGAATGCTTATAGAGGTCTTTCTACGGGGTAGTTCTGCAGAATTTGCCGGGCTACCCTGCGGGGTAATATTCCCAGTTTGTGATAAAGAAGCTGATGATCAGAGAGGTTAAGTAATTTGGCAGCATTACACAGCTGGGTGCTACCTCCTGACTTTGAATGTGGCTGTCTTAGAAAAAGCATCTCCAACAGCACGTTGTATTTTTTTTTTTCCTTTTGGTAATGGGAATCGAACTCAGAACCTTGTGCTTACTTGGCAGGCACTTTGCTACTGAGCTGTATCCCCAGCCCCAGCACGTGTATTATTTAGTAATATATATTTGTATCACTAAAAAAGAGATAGAAAAGGCTCAGTCAGCCAGGGTGGCACTCACCTGTCATCCCAGCACTCAGAAAGACTGAGGAAGAAGGATGGCAAGTTTGGTTGGGCCCAGGCTGCGCAAGGTAGAGACCTAGCAAGACACTGCCTCAAAATAAAAAATAAAAAAAGGCTGGAGGGATGCAGCTTAGTGCACAAGCCCTGGGTTCAACCCCCCGTACAGCCATCAACAACAACAACAAAAATTCTGGAGAGTGGCTTGGCATGTGGCTCAGGGTACAGGGCTTGCCTACCATGTGTGAGGCCCCAAGTTCCATTGAATCCATGCAAGAAGAAAGAAGGGGTGGGGGTGTTATGGTTTGTGTCTGGATGTCCGCCTCCAAGCCTCATCCAGGCATGGGGGGGTGTTTTTGGAGGTGGCTCAATCTAGAGTTTGTGACTGATTCATTGTCTAGTGCTGGGATTATGGTGTGAGTGCTGCACCCGCCTCGGGTGGGGAGCCTATATACAATACAAGGGGCCGAGAGAGTCTTCTCTCATGCTCCTTCATTTTTGCTCTTGTTGCTTTTGCTGTCTTCTGCCGCCATGAACAGTTGCCCTCTGCCATGTGCCACCCTGCCTGGGAACCAGCTGATTATGGACTGAAACCTCCACAAACTGCAAGCTAAATAAACCTTTCCTTCCTTAATTTTGGGTGTCAGGTATTTTGTCTCAGGAAGGAGAGAGAAGTAACCAAGATGGGGTAAAACTCAAATCTGCCATGAACAGCTGTATGACCTTGAGCAGATCAGTTCCTCTTTTATATCTTAGATTCTTCAACTGCAAAATATAACACTTCAGCTAAATACCAGGCTGTAACCGATTAAAGTTCACATTTTCCAATTATGTTTTTCACTAGGCTGTGTCTTTTTTAAAAGACTCTTTCCCTCCTGAGCAGTTGTGCCTAAATTCAAGACAATATAAATAAAAACCTAAATTATTTTTCTTTAGGAAGCCCAGAAGCAGTTTAGCCTCCTTCTGACACCTGAAGACAGATGGAGAAAGGAGAACAAACCCAGCCCAGGGGTCTGCTCTTCCTGCGCTGGGAGTGCGCTTGCACCTGGGTCACTAACAACACATACTTGACATTTACAGAAAGTTTCTCAAGGCACCACCTGATTAAAAAATCATTTTTATTCGACACAGAGTCTGGAAAACTATTATGCAAATTACTGAAAAGTCAAGAGTAACAAATCCATTTCAATGCCTCAGGCAAACGGCCATGAAATTATAGCTTAGAAATCTGACCCCCAAAATAATAGTCAGATTCTCAAGCAACCTTATCAGTCTACATGTGTGGTGGGGTGGCTATCTTTTGGGTCAAATCTTCTAGCCAGAATCAGTCCCAGACCCTTTTAATTAACAGAGACCTCAGCCAGGTATACTGAGGCAGCCACTCCTACCGGGGTTGCTCAGGCCATACCAATGTGTTTTCAAGTTCTCAGACCTGGGACCACAAAAGAGATGTGGCCAAAGGCCGCCTGCTCTGAGCTGGCACTTACATCTTTATATCCCCACCAGTAGGAGACAACAGTGTCTCAGAACAGGTCCTTCCCACCCATCCTGCACGGATCCGTGGGCCATGGAAAATGCCCTTAACACATTCTCACATAAATTACTGCTGCAGGAAGCAGTCCCTGTCCCCATTCATCCGCAGCTTTATGTGGGCTGAATGGAAAGGAAGCCTTCCGCTGAAAATGACAAGTAAGAACACCTACTTTAATGTCCAGACACCATTTGTGGAATTTATTCTTTACATGGATGAAAAGACAGCAATCCTTCCAGAGCCCCTGACCCTTTAAGAGAGCTCATTTTTAAGGGAGCCAAGCCTGCAAGCCTGAACTCTTCAGTTTTGAGAAACTCAAAAGCACGTTTGGAATTTTTTTAAAAAATCAATTCTGGCATCATATTTAGACTTCAAGTGACCTCAGTCAATCCAGGAAAGCTTTCACACCAGAAGCTTTTGAATGAGAAAATAATCTCTTTACAGTTTTTTTCCCTCTCTTCCCTCTTCAAGTGGCTGGAACCGCTTTTGTCAATGGCCTCCTGTGAATGGTGTTGCTAATAAGCCTATTAATGAGGCTCCATGGCCGAGTGTGAATAGGTAAATAAGCTCCAATCTGCTGAGGTTCGGGGGCGAGGGCAGAAAAGCCCGCAAGAACTAAAGGTGACAGTTTGAACTGAACGGAGGGCCAGCACCAGGTTTCAGCTGAAAGAAGCGCCAGACAAGGCCACATTCACCACCCCGCACCCCCTACTGAGGTCCTTTTCTTCACAATTTTCTCCCCTTTATAAAATGTCTTGAGTAGTCACCCCCTTTTCTTTTTTTCCAAAACTCCTTTTTTTCACTCTAGTAATGATACATCAATTGGAAAGGAGAAAAATGAGGACACCAGAATTCAGACACCCCGCTCATGTCCAGAAGCAGATTACATCCTTAGCCCATTGGATGTGGGAGGAGAGGAAGGGCTTCCTTCTTTCTCAGCCTCTCTCCTGCATTTTCCTCTTAACAATTTGCTTTCTATTGGGCAACTGTTCCTTCACCACCGCCCCCAAAAGATGAATAAAACTGGGACAAGTTTGTGCTTATGAGCTCTTCTGGTGTGGATCCCAGCTTCCTGCAAAACTGGACTTCATTCATTAAGTAACATCTCAATAATGTCCCGGGGAGGATGGTAAGTTTGAGCCCAGCCAGGGCAGTGTAGCAACTGAGCAAGACTGCCTCCAAAAATTAATTAATTAACTAATATATAGATAGGCTTGGGGGTGCAGCTCAGTACAAAGGCCCTGAGTTCAGTCTCTGGTACCACTATTCCTACTACTAATAAGCATAATGGCCAAAATAGGAAGAAGCACCCAGAGGATGGCCTAAACAGGGCTGCTGACTCGGGGATGAGGGAGAGCCGGATCACTGGCATCTCCCACCCATCTTCAACGGAGCTTGTGGCCTTCCATAATCATTGACCCCACTACTACATAGCATCCATGATACGAATGGACCAGATGCAGTATCTAAACCAAGACTTCCCTGGGGACTGCGTGTCTGGAAGGCTGGCCTCCCTGTGCATAGGCTCCACCTCCAGGCAGCTCTCTTCACTCTATAGCTATGTGACCTGTAGACGACGACTGGGGCTCTCCGAATCTTCCCTTTTCTCAGCTGCAAAGATATCCATAGTTGCTATGGCAAGATATCCTTGGTTGCTAGGCCAAGATACAGCATGTGATCATGAAAAGAATGAATGAGTTAGGACAGGAACAGACACTTAGACATTTTCATTCAGGTGCTCCACCCTAGGTTTAGAGAATCTCTCAGCACATGGAAGGGGCCGTGTTTTCCATGAGAATCACCACCATGTGCATGTGGCTATCCCACCGCCACCTCCTGTGACTCTGGAGGGTGGCCTGAGTCAGTGAAGAAGCTACTAGTACTGTGATAGTATTGTGATGTTATTAATGATGATACATTTATTGTTAGTGTGGAGCTGGTGTTAACACAGGCTGGAACCACCACTGGTGATACCACACACCCCACCCCACCTTTCCACCCTAGCCCAGCCGATCGGCCTGCCAAGCCCTACCTAGATGATATGTCCAGGGAAAAGCAGGCCCAGTAATGATCTGCTTGTCTATATCCCTTGCTCTCAAGCAGCAGGGGAGGGGGACGATGCCTTGTGATAAACATTTTCCATGCTGGGGGACACATTTGACCCCAAGAAAGAGCTGGGCTTTTTCATCTGTTTATTTGGTTGCTTTTGGTCTACCAGTTTGTTTGTCGTGCCAGGGATTAAACCCAGAATCCTATACACACTAAGCAAGTGCTCTACCACTGAACTATATAGCACAGAGCTTCTTTAAGACTATTAGAAATATCTGAATTAAAATTGCCACTATGCCTGCTCTGCCCCAGTTCCAGATTTCTGTGAGGTTTAAGTGGCCTGGTAGTTCTTCTTAAAAAGACCCAACCAAGGGGAAGGAAGTACAGAGGAAACTCGGAGATTGTGAAGTCAGCCATGCCAAGTGATTCCCATATATGTCAGGTGACTGGGCTCTTTCTAGCAGATTCTGTTCTTCAGAGAACTGAGTTATTTTGAGTAGAACTCATCAATTCCCAAAATGCTACTATTTCCAGAGAACAATTAGCCACCCACAATGGAGCCAGTCCAAGTCTTTTCCTTTACATGCTGCATGAATCCATGTTGGGCCCATTGTTGCTATAAATATCTCAGAGGCTTCAAGTTCAAGTATGTCATCAGGGACATAGGAGGCTTTTCATCTCTTTCACACACCTGTACTTCTGTTAGTTGAATTCACACAGCCTTCAAAATAGGGGAAGAATGAAGGATCAATCTGTGGCTCATGGGATATGATTTTTTTTTTAAATAAATGGAAATGAGAAACTCTTACAATTGCTAAGGCTTGTGTTTGAGAAGTTAACCCAAAAATCCTACACATGTTTGCCATTGATCTATTATTCCAAATGCAATGGAGAGGTAACTTGGAAAAGTTGGTTGCATTCTGGGTATAAAAAAAAAAATAGCCACTATAAAGCTATAAAAGATAATGTGTATGGTATAATGGGGAAATCTTGGTATGGTTGGGAAATGAGATACTATTAGAGGTGGCTGATATTTGTTTAGGTACGATTAGGGTAGCTTGGTTTTGTAGGCAAACTTCTGTGTTCTGAGGAGCTCTGTGCCATGGGTTAAGGGATTAAATGTCTTGATGTTTGCAATGTACTATTCAAGTGCGTCAGAAAAAAAGGCACAAACCAATAGATAAAGCCCAAAGGTTACTCTTGGCACCGTACAGTGAGCATATTACAGTGCTTGTTGCACTATTCTTTCAACTTTTGCAAATGCTTGAGTAATTTCATAACAAAAACTAGAGGGGCTCTACAGGAAGACAGAATGGACTCAATACTGCCCCCTTGTGCCACCTGCCCCTGGGGCTAGGGCCAAGTTCCTGGAATCTGCCAATCTGAACGTATGAAGGAAACTTATGAGTGAATTAACTGGTTGGCAGAATGAGCGTGATGTAACGTCCACAATTCCCAGAGTCTCCAACCACTGGACAAGCAATGTGGTACCGCAGCAACAGCAGCAGCCGGATCTCCCAAGACTGTGGGTTTTCATCCTAATGTTATCAGAAAGGCTAATCATGTGATTCTAGGGAAGTCGCTGAACATGTCCCAATTCCCTACCACACTGGCCCTCACTTTCTTTTCTACAACTGAAGTATCCCACTTGTAGCTTAAATATACTTATCTAACGAGGCAGGGTGACACACATCTGTAACCCCAGAGCTCTGGGATGCTGTTACAGCATATATTTAGATCAGTAATGGCGAACCTTTTAGAGCTTTCAATGTTACAAACAGTCTGCTGCAGCCCGCGTGCTATAAATTCGCCACCACCACCACTGATCTAAATGTCCCCCCAAAGCCTCATGTGCTCATAGGTGGGGCTTTGGGGAGTAACTGGATCATGAATATCTGATACTGGATCATGGATATATTATACTGGATCATGTGTGTGTGTGTGTGTGTGTGTGATACAGAATTAGTCCACTGATTACTTTCGCATAGTTCTGGGTAGGCATAATTCATGATAGATGTTCTGAAGGGAAGACCCACCCTGCATGTGAATGATACCAACCAATAAGTTTATAGGCTTGGTGGAATGAAAAGGGAAAGAAGAAGGAAGGTACCACTCCCTATCTGCCATGCCACGAACTTTTTCTTCTCTGCCATGTCCCCTTGGCTTAAAAGCAGCTGACTACAGACTGAAACATCTAAAACCTGTGAGTTAAAGTAAACCTTTCCTTCTTTAACTTGTGTGTGTCACGTATTTTGTCTTGGCAAAAAAGAAAGTACAGTAACTAAGACAGAGGCTAAGGCAGGAGGATCACAAACCTGAGCCTAGCCCAGGAGATTTAGCAACATAACAAGACATTGTCTCAAAATTTTAAAAAATGGAAAGGACTGAGGAAGTAGCAGTGTGAAGATCCTGGGTTTAATTCACAGTACAGGAGGAGGAGGAGGAGGAGGAGAGGGAGGAGGGGGAGGAGGGGGAGAAGAAGGGAGAAAAGGAAGAGAAGGAGGAGAAGGAGGAGAAGGAGAAGAAGGAGAAGAAGGAGAAGAAGGAGAAGAAGGAGGAGGAGCAGGAGGAGAAGAAGGAGGAGGAGCAGGAGGAGCAGGAGGAGCAGGAGGAGCAGGAGGAGCAGGAGCAGGAGGAGGAGCAGGAAGAGGAGCAGGAGAAGAAGAGGAGAAAGAAAATCATATCTGTGATTTCTGGTTCCTCTCTGAACATTCCCTATTTTCATTGTCAGGTTCAAAAAAGCTGAGAAGTTGTCACTTGCCAATCACCAAAAGCCAACCTCATATCACAGGAAGTCAATGTTCATTTTATCATATTTTGAAAGTGTAGTCTGGGAACTCTGCTGTTGATCCCTGTCTACTGGTAACCAGTATCTACTGGAAAAGTCCTCTACCCCTTGTCCTTTGCCATTTAAGATCCATTTATGGAATGGCATTTCTTGGCTGCAAGACTCCACGCCCTCCCATCGCCTGCATCCTCCACACATGAGACCACCTCCACCCAAACAACACCTCTTGGCAGAATGCAGAGAAACTCTGCCTGTGATTTTAGGCAGCGTGGAGCATATTAGGAAGAGAATAACAATTAAGTTGCCTTCCACCTTTGGCCCCTAGCTGCCCATACCACATCACTGCCTGGAGCTGTCCTCTCCAATTCAGTAGCCACTAGCAAATGAGATGATCTATTTCTTTATTTGTGGTACTGAGGATTGAGGCTAGGGCCTCATGGATGCTGGGCAAGTGCTCGACCACTGAGCTACATCCTCAGCCTACACAGTAGCTGTTCCACACTTGGCATCCTAGCTGGCCCCTGCCCTGGCTATGGGCACCTTGCATTGCCCTTGGCATTCAGGGACAAGAACTCTACTCCTCAGAATACCAGGGACCAACAGGAAGGGACACAGAATAAGTCTCATTTGACAAACAAGGCCTAACTGCTGCATGAATGATCTATCCTGACTTGGCCTGCAGCATCTGCTTTGGGCCTTGGGGCCCTCTGAACCATCTCTGGTCTCAGAGAGACTTTCTCCAGCCCCTAAATCCCTCTCTATGAGGATGCCTACTCCCTCAAAACCTTAAAAACTCACCCGTGGGATCTGGGCTATGAGCCCTAAGGGAGAAGGGCCACTGAACCAGATGCTCATGCCCTTGGGAGTAAGACGTTCACTGGGGACTACTGAGTGAAAAGGCACAGTCTGCCTCTCCATCTCTGGGTTCCCAAGGCTCGCTCCGCCTGGCTGGTCGGGGCACTTTAGGGAGCTGTGTTGTACTTAGCCCCTTCGGATTTCCTATCCAAGGCCTGAGGGAAGTACGTTTTCATGGGGTTTTTCACATAGTCCATGATATCTATTTAGAAGTCAAAGAGTAAAAGCCATTTTAGGCGGAGTTAGCGGTGTGGGAAGTTACCTTTGCTTGCAACAACCTGACTTCCGCATTCTTCTCACCCGTCTCTTTCTGCGTTTGTGCTACACTGTTTCCGAGGGTATGTGTCTACTCTCTCCAAACACGAAAAGGAGGTCCCCTGAAGGAACCAAAGAGGAGAGAAACGGTGCGGCCAGGATCCTGGTAAACTTGGGGAAGGAGACAGAGAACACAGAGCAGACCATATCGTAAAACCACAAACCCAGGAACCCTTTTAGAGTCCCAGAGCTGTCATATTTTGTCCCCATGCTGGAGAGAAAGACCATCAAAGGGGGAGATATTTTGTTTAACCGATTTCTAAGAAAAACTTTGAGAAAAACTAACTCCTTCGCAGAGCCCGAGGCTGGCCGGGCACTGTGGCCCGCAGCCCGGCAAACAGGGGCGTCCAGGTGAGCGTGGGAAGCAGGTGGGTCTAGGTGAGAGTGGCCGGGCCAGGGCTCCCTTTGTTCCTCAGGCTCTGCGCTACGAGGCGCATGGCGGGCGTCAGCGCCCTCGTGTGGCCGTGGGCGTCCGCACGGGCAAAGGATGGATGGCGCTGAAAGGTCTGTGCGCTCAGGGCCTGGATGAAGGAGGCTCAGCCCTACTCTCGTTCCGCCGGTGCTGGCGGTGAGTGATGGATGCCGAGGCGTGTCTGCGGCAGGAATCCGCAAGCTTGCCCTAACACGGCTGGTGTGTCTTGCCCCGACGGCTGGGGCTCAGGATCCTGCAGGGTCGTGGGGTGGCAATGACCTGGAGGTCACCTCCTCGGGCTTCCTCTGTCCACACTTCCGGCTAGTGGTGGCATCTGTCCACCTGGATCAGCAAGGTGCAGAACGACCTCTACAGCCCTGCCGCAAGCCAGCTTCCACTTCCCACAGTTAATGACTGCTGGACCGAGACAAGGACCTTTAGGATCCTGGCATCGGTACTTCTAGATTCTTCTCCACTAGTCTCCCGGCCCAGAGGTGGGGATCTCTGCTCTGCTGTTTCATCAGGTCACTTGGAGCTCGAGTGGCTCCCATTTACAGATCTATGGCAACTACCCTTTTAGCACAGTGTAGGTACTTGCTGGGGGATGTTTATTGGGTGCTATGTTCCAAGAAACAAGATCATGGCCTCTCATGGATTATCACATTTCAATCACAAGGGCCCTGTCAGGCAGTACTGTGTGACCCCATGTAACAACCTGGGCTATGGAGAGAGAGAGCTCAGCCACATTCCAGTTATGAGAAGGGAGCCTGGCGTTGGTGCTGGTCTTGCCCTGAAGCTGTCAGTGTCATCTGAGTCAGAGGAACACAAGGTAAGTCCAGGGCAGGGCAGGGCAGGGCAGGGGTTTCAGCAGGTGAATAAATGCATGGACCAATGGGGCCTGTCCTCATTTTCTCAGAGAAGTTGGCTATCCTATCCAGATGACAGCTGTTGCATTTTTAGATGTTGGCTCCTTTTTCAGTGGGACTATGGTTTTGCAGGTTGCAGCCACCTGCTATGGGCCCTGGTCTGCCCGTTCTTGTCACGTTCTTACCTGTATAATGAGGTACAGTCAGCTTTCCATAGCAACAGGATCTGTATTCACAGATTCAAACAACTGAGGACCAGAAATATTTGGGGGAAGTTTTATTGGCACTGAGCATGTCCAAACTTTGTGTGGGTATCATTACTCCCTGAACAGTACAGTGTAACTACTATGTACGTCACATTTACATAGGGTAAGGTATTATAATGAGAGATGATTTAAAGTTTATGGGAGGATGCAATAGGTTATATGCAAATTCTATGCCATTTTATACAGAGGACTTGAAGGTCCACACATTTTTGTATCAGTGAGGAGTTTTGGAATCAATCTCCCACAGATAGCAAGGGATGACTATAAGGTTAATACCTTCTTAACAGTCTGTATAGGTTGAAAGGACTACATCAGGTAAAAGGCACCTTTATGCATGATCAATACATGTTATCTGGCATTAATATTTCCAAATTAGGGCCATTTGGACCTCCCTCCCAGAATCCTATTCTAACCCTGCCCTTACTTCCTGCTACACATTCTTGCTATATGACCTTGAGCAATTTATCCAGCTCTCCTGAGCCTCTGTGTCTTTATTTGTAGGCTGAGAATACTAGATGCAACCATCCTCAAAATGACTAATAGTATGGATTTCAGAAGCACATCTAGGGCAGTGTTGTAATCAGGGTTTCCAAGGGAATAGATTTAATACAGGACACACAATTTATAGGATTATTTTATAATATTCACCCACAAAAAGTCAAATGCAGAGGAGTGCAAGAGATCTGGTTTTTCTCCGGTACCAGGAACCGAACTCACGACCTTGCGCTTGCCAGGCAGGCGCTTTTGCCGCTGAGCTAAATCCCCAGCCCCTGAGTGCAAGAGATCTGTCCATGTGCTAGAGACCTAAAGAATCCAGCTGAGGGCCTGGATCCTATGGCAGTGTCCTACATAAGTCCAGCCAGAGGCCTGGAGCCCATGACAATGTCTCATGCAAGTCTGTATCAAGGATCTGCACTGAGAAGGTCTAAAGCTCAATGGTAGAAGCTAGAAAGTCTGTGCCAGTGGGATGAAGAATCTGTGCCACCAGGCTAAGGAGCACTGGAGCCAGGAAGTGAAGCTCAAGGTAAAGACCAGAGCTTCCTGGACGAGATCAGCAGCCATCCTCCGTGACATCGAGGTCCCAAGCTCATCTGACGTGAAGAACAGTGGAGTTCATATCAGGAAAACCAGCATGACAGGCTTCTCCAAGAGAATCAACAGCATACCATCTTCCCCTCCAGTTCTCCTTTTATGCTTCTGGCAACAGTCCTCAGGTGGGCCTTCCACACCCAGCACCTGTGGACACAGTTCAGCTGGGCGTTCCCACCCACGTTGACCATTATTTAATCCACCACTGGCAGAGTGGATTTTTTTTTTCTCCTTTCCCTCAATATCACACAGAAAGTCATTCTATGTCAGCTCATCCTGATGATCCATAGGTTCTTCATTTTATCCAACTGAGGCATCGTTTGCTTTAAATTCCCATTTGTCCCACTTACTGTGAATAAGGAAAGAATCTATTTACTTTCTTTGTAAAAATACTCTGCATGCTTCAAAACAAGAACAAAGACAATTTTTAGCCTCACCTTCTCCAAATAAGCCAAGACACTATTCAGAACACCTTGGGTCTTACTGCCAAATTTAGCTGGTGAAGATATAGGACACTTGGTGAAATTTGAATTTTAGCTAAACAGCATATTTTTAATATAAATTTGTCACCAATATTGCATGAGCAAATATTGTATGGGATATATGTACATTAAAAAGTATTGATTGTTCAGTTAAAATTCAGATTGAGTATCCTGTATTCTGCATGGCTGCCCTGTGCTGGGTCGGAGCCATTCAAGGTGAACTGGAAGTCCATGTGTTAATGCCAGATAACATGTATTGATCATGCATAAAGGTGCCTTTTACCTGATGTAGTCCAGCTCTCTTAAGGCTGGGAAAATCTCTAATGTGTTCCTTGGTGTTGGTTACCAGGCCCACTGTTTGGCAGACTGGGACTATTTTTGAAGTGAGTGGTTCATGTACAAATAGAGCTATTTGGATATTGGGTGATAATTATAATCATCTATCACAAATCTGTACTTCCTCCTGAATCAGTACTCAGACACACATGGGAATGATACGAGGTTTGGTGGTCAGGTGTGTATGTGAAATGTGCAGCTGCACTTGGTTCTTGCCACAGTAAGGGAACCAGGGGACCCCAACCATTCAAAGCACTCAACAGTTCCACCAAGAGCCAGACAAAGCAATCCCTACCTTGCGCATGACAGCATATCCTTCTCAGCCATCCCTGGTACCTCTCAAGAGGTACCTGGCCACTGTCAGTTAGTTCCTCAGAGCCTAGAGACCACGTTGCCAGGGAATGATGTATTATATGCTTTCCTACTTTTTGCAGAGTTAGTGTGGGACCCAAAGAGCGACTGGCAACAGAACCTGTGGGTGCAGCCCTCTTGTCACTGTGGCTGCCTGGCCCCATCTGCAATCCTATGGGAGGTAAGGGGCAAAACAGAGACTTGGATGGATGCAGATGAATTCCTCCTGCAAATGTGAGCCGCCCAGCTCTCTTTTCTGGCTGTTTCCCACTGCCAGCCCCTGCTACTCTGCCTGGCTATGATGCTCAGAGTTTACTGAGTGCTGGAGCCCCCCCCCCAACATCAGCCACCTGCTATTGGCACCACCCCCATCCCAGCCCAAGCGGTCACAGATTTCCCCTGTCCATCTCTCCTTTCCTTTCTGCCAGCTCCCTGCCATGTCATTTCCAGAGTCACTTCTTATACAGACTCGGTTGACCTGTTGCCCACCCCTGCCATAAGTTCCTTCACACTGGAGGTAAGTCTTGTGGACTTTGGCTTCAGTCATACCTGAGTTCCCACGGCAGCGCCTCTCCTGACCATTCTCTGAAGTTGGCGGTGTCACCTCAGCTCTCTGCTGGGACGGTTCTGCAGATGGCACACTAGCTTCTGTTGCTGCCGTGACAAGTTACCACACTTCTGGGCTTATAGCTGCGCAGTGCGCTATCTCTCAGCTCCTCAGGAAGCAGTCACCAGGGCTCCCTTCCTCACAGAGGCCCTGGGCAGGATCTGCCTCCATTCTCAGCAGACTATTCCTCAATTCCATACCTGTGCCGTAGAGCCCAAGTGCCCTTTCCTTTCAGGCAGCCTATGGGGAGCGTCTCAACAAATTCCTCTGTGTTCCAAGACACAAGTGACACCCAAGTCCCTTACATGTGTCTCCAGCATCTCCCTCTGCTGCATCTCCGCTGCTCCAGCTGGAAAAAGTTGCCAGGTCTGAAAGCTCAGGTGGTTAGATGGGTCCATCCAAATCATCTCCCTGTTTTAAGGAAACTCAAGTTATCTGATTCTGAGGATGAACGCAAGGACATCTTTGACGGGGAGGTGTCTCTGCTCTGCCTCCTATCTGTTGGTAGTGGTACTGCAGGAGAAACAAGGCGCAGTTGTTCCCTAGCACTGCCGTAACAGTGATACAAACCAGGTTGCTTGAAACCATAGGGACCTACTGTCTCACAGTCTGGATGCTAAAAGTCTCAGACCAAGATGTGGGCAGGGCTGTGCTTAGAAGAGACTTCTTGCTCTCTGATTCCAGCTCCTGGTGGTGGTCGGCTGTCTTGGGAGTCCCCTGACCTTCCTGGGTGTTCCCTGGTTGTCCTGGGCGTTCTCTGGCCATCCCAGGAATTCCCTGGCTGTCTTGGCCATCCCCAGGCTTACCGCAGCATTTGGTCACTGCATCATCATCAAAAGACACCCTATCTGTGTGTCCATGGCCGACTTCCCTCCTCTTATAAGGACATGGTCATGTTGACACAGGGCCGAACTTAATGAACCTAACTTGATGACATCTGTAAAGATTCTATTTCCAAATAGGATACTGGGGGATAGGACAGCAATATCTACTTTAGATACTCACAATTCAACTCAAGACACTATAAAAGCACCCAGTGCAGGGTCTGAGTGCTGGCTGGCGTAATAAACAACAGCAGTTCAAGTGGAGTTCCCTCTGGGGTCCTGTGGGGAGAGACCAGAGTGCTCCTCCCTCCGCCCTTCCTTCCTGGCTGTCCCTGGCCCATCTTGAGCTCAATTTCACCTCCAGCCCTTTTCTCCACCTGTGGTGTCCTCTTCTCCTGAGCACCTTGGCTGTGCTTTGGCCCCTCTCCGCAGCCTGCTGCTCTGAGAGGCTGCCCTCCCTCCTGCCCTGGGTCCTGCACCCACTAGCAAGGCAGACCAGTGGAAGGTAGAGGCCGCCCTCAAAATCCTGCTACTCAGCTGGCTGGAGAAAGAGCCTTTCTGTTAGGACAGGTAGGGCAGGGGAACAAAGATACAGGCAGGCACTGCCTCGAGGGCTGGGAGGTTCTGAGGAAGAAGAGTTTTCAGGCAAGAAATTGTACCTTCTGCCTCACCGGGTCTAAGAGCAACTAATCCTGTAAATGTGAACTGCTCGTCCTAAAGAGAAAAGCAGTAAGTTCTGAACCCTCTCGACAAGTTATCCTCCCAGGGCCCCTCACTGGGGTCGGCATGGCACACGAGACACGGGGCAGTACCTGCTTCCCACCTTTGCTTGTGCTCTTCTATTGGCCTGCTTTGCAACACAGAAGAAACAAAGCTTACTACCTCCCACCAGCAGTCCAGAGACCTGGCTCTGTGGTTTTAGGACCTCCACATTGAACAAATTAGAACACATCTGCACGCAGAGAAGTCCCCAGCCACAAGCAGAGTTGAGTGGAGAGCGAAGAATGATTTCCAAACGTTTTAGCATCTTGACCCTCCTCATTTCCGGAAGCGTCTTGAGCTCACCTTCCCAGGCACACATGGGAACAGAGGTAAAGGACGATGAGGGACAGCTGTCCCTGCCAGGGGAACAGAAGAGACAGGCAGACCCTTTCATGGCATTGCTCCTCGTGGCCCTGAGGTGTTGGCAGGGCTGTGCTTAGAGAATATTGCTTGCGTTACCCACCCCATGCCCCAGGAAGGAAGGGTCTCCCAGGGGCCTGTCTGATCCACTTGGCATCACAAGAGTCTAATACAGGACCTGGTAAGAATCAATAATGATTTGTTGAGCCAGGTGTGGTGGCATAGGCCTATAATCCTAATACCGTGAGAGGCTGAGGCAGGAGGATTGCAACTTCGAGCCCAACTTAGGTAACCTAATAGCTTAGCAAGACTGTCTCTTTTATTAACAAATGAAAAATGATAAAAGGGCTGGGGATGTAGCTCAGCTTGAAAGGCCTGGGTTCAACCCCCAGTACTGTAAAAAAAAAAAAAGTTTTGTTGAGTCAACACATCAATGAAATGAAATTATCTAAGGCCACCTGAGATGGTTCAAGAAGCCACCCTTACTGCAAGTAGAAGTTTGGGCCCAGCCCCACCCAGTGACCAAAGCCCGCTGCCACCTCCCGAGGGCCACCCCAAGGCCTGGCTGCTGGCAGAGCGTGCAAGGAAACCAAGTTGTCATTGAACTGCAGCAGGTCAGCACTGAGCGCCCGGCCACATGGGAGGCAAAGCCTCTTGCAGCTGTTTATATGATGTGTATCTGGTGGATAAATAAACTTCATTTTCCAGGGTTGCCAATCTCTAAACATGTAGAAATATACATTCGGTCAGAAACTTTAAAGAAATAAACAAATGTGATGATGTTTGACTGAATTTTCCTAGCACCACAGCCGCAGTTCCCAGCTACTCGCCTTTCAGCGGGTTAAGAGGCATGGTTGCTGCTCCCCTCCTGCAGGCCTATTGTGGAATTCTGCTTGGAGGAAATGCACCCTGCTGGGGGCAGGGGCAGCGGCAAGCAGCAGATCCTCCTGTGCAGCCGCCGGCTCCACACAGGCAGGTGGGGGAGCTCAGGTGAGCAGGTTGAGCAGGGTTGCTCCTCAGTCCCTCCCTCCTTTACTCTTTTCTCCTTCTTTCCCTCCAGTACTGCGGATTGAACACAGGGCCTCTGCATTAAGATACAGCCCCAACCCTATTTTCATTTTTTATTTTCAGACAGGGTCTTGCCAAGTTGCACAGGCTGGCCTCAAACTCACAATCCTCCTGCCTCAACCGCCTGAGTAGCTGGGATTCGAAGTGTGAGCCCCTGCACCCAGCGTGGGCTGCCTTTGAAGCGTGACTCTGAGGCATTTTAGGTGGGCATCTGCCACTTCCCATACCTCTGTCTCGTCAGAGGACAGGAAGACAGAACTAAGAGGAAGGAGAATTGGTTATGGGTTTCGCCTCTCTCAACCTCAGCCTGTAAGGAAGAGGGTGCCAAGGAATTTTACTACTTCCTCCTTTGTCCTGACCATGACGAAGAGGGGTATTTATTGCTGTGGTGCCCATTCACAAAGTGCTTTCCCAGGGACCACCCCGCAACCCTGTAAGACAGTCATTCACTCATTCATTCGCAGGAGCCGCAGGGTAAGGGGCCCTGTTCTTGGCACCCCCTGATCTCACAGGGATGAACGAGGCAATGTGGCCTGCAAGAGGCTTAGATTACAGGGACAGAGGCCAGGCTTCAGGAAACGGGGCCCCGAATATGTCTTGGGGATGTTGGCAAGGTTTCACCTACGAGGTGACAGAAGAAGGGGACCCAGAGTCTGGGTCTGGTTCCTAGGGGGAGGGCTGCATCCCATCCACGCATTAGCTGAGAGTCCATGGTTCTGTTCTAGGGAAAGGGCAAGAAAGAAAAGCAAAGGGGAGGAGAAAGAGGGGAGAGGAGAGGGAGGCACTCAGCATGGCACAGGCTGCATCCCTGCCCTCTGAGGTGATGGCCTTGCTCTTGCGGTGGGAGACAGGATCCGGGATCTGGAATAACTGTCCTCCTCCTGAGCATCTGGAGGGTTAGCACAGGGTTAGCATCGCGTTCACAGCACCGAGGTGACAATCTGGCTACAAAATACAAAGCAACCACTGCCTTGCTGCTCCATCAAAGAACCAGCCACCAGCACCAGCCTTAGGGGGCACACAGCCTGCAGGCGTCCTCTGGTGAATGCCGCAGGCCATTTGCCTAAGTGAGCTTTTGCCTTCCGTGTTAACCTTAGCCCCAGTTCCTCTCTTCTCCTCCACACACTCCAGGCAGAAGGAGCCACCACATCCCCAACACCCAGAAAGAAGTCAGTGCCCCTTACAGCTGTCACTTGGACACAGCCAGGAATACTGAAGGGAACAAAAATTGTTGTGGTGGACACAAAGGAGACACCTACCTTCTCCCTCGCGGCTGAGGAGCTCATCAATTCAGCCGTCATGGCTGCTGGCGATGCCAACTCTGTGTTGAAGAGCTCATGTCACCTCCCAGGACAGACAGACCACCTCTAAGGAAGCGTGGTCAATGGGTGACTAGCTCATCCCGGTTTGCCCAGCTGTCCCAGTTTCAACCCGAACATCCTCTTTCCTGGGAATCTCCTCAGTCCTGCCACCCTCACTTCTGGGGTAGGGTGGAGCGTGGAAGGGTCTAGCATTTTGTCAAGAAGCAACAGTGCTAAAAAGTCATGGTAGACCCAGAAGAACGTGAGGGGCCTGCAGAGACCTGTGCTGTGACTGTGGCAAAGTTCGCTTGCACCAGTCCTACTTCCTTACTCTTCTGTGGCCAGGAACCCCAAAGATATCCCTCAATGGGCTCAAATTGAGCACAAATCTCAGCCTCAGGGTGTTTCCTGGGGAATCGCATCAAAGGCTGCCGTGAAAGCAGAATTTGGTGCCGCAGTGTCAAGCCTTTCTCTTCTTTTCTCTTTAGGACAGGGGATTAAACCTAGGGCCTTTGCACTGAGCTACATCCCCAGCCCCTTTTTAAAATTTTTTATTTTGAGACTGTTGCTAAGTTACCCTGGCTGGCCTCAAACTTGTAATCCTCCTTCCTCACCCTCCCAGAATGCTGGGTCGACAGGCCCAGGTCACCACACCCAGCTGGCATCAGGCCTCTTAAAGTTGTGCACTAAGGTCAAGACAGGCTCATCAAGTACACAAGCAGAAGGCGGGGCTCCTATGTCCACATGTCCTCCGTTTAAGAGGCTGCCATTCTCCCCTTAGTGCCTTCCTTCCTGCCCTTCCTTACTGGAGTGAGAGTGGATCAATATCCATACTGAGTTCTGAGGACACCATGGCATCGCTGAAATTGGCAAAGACATTTGAGATGTTGCTAAAAATGGGGGTCCCAAATGAAAAGCCAGGGAAGCAGAGCTGCCAGGGAATCCAGTAATGGAGAGGCAGCCTGGAGTCCTGGGTACCCTACTTTCTCAGCCTTCCTTCAGATCAAAGAGGAAGAAGGACAACATGGGCAACTTTGAGGCCCTGGGGACCAAGACTTAAAGAAAATCGGGAAGTTGCTAGCAGATTGGAGGGGAGGTGCAGAAGATATGCAGATAATATTTCTTATGGCATAGAATAGAACCTAGATCCTCATGCATCTTCCACTATTGAGCTATACCTCCAGACCTGCAATTTACATTACAAAGAGTCTGAGGGGTTCACCAGGGGAAAACAAAGCTTCCCAATGCCAGCATGAGGACAGGGCCGGCCAGGTGACACTGGGACAAGGAAGATCACCAACCTGTGCAGTGAAGGGTGGGAAGGGCACTCTGCTAGGACTCCTTTGGCTCTAGCATTAAATAAATCACCAGTCAGATCCAGCTTTCATTGGACCTTCACATCTTAGCCATACATTACCCTTTCTAAGAAATGAGAAAAATATATTCTCTACCTTCAGAAATCTTATTAACAAACCCATCTCTGGGTTTCTCGGTTATCGAGTGCTGGCTAATAACTGATCCAAAATGTAGTGACTTAAAACGACAACCAGGTAAGACCACGCAATGCTATGGGTTGACTGGGCTGCGCTAGTTGACTCTTCTGCCCCACGGTGGCAGCCCCAGAGGCTGCACCTCCCAGGATGCGAATGTGGGCTGGACGCCCCTCTCTAGCTCACTCACATGCTGGCTGTGAACACAAGAGCCCAGTTCCCCCCAGTGCCCCTCCACGCAGTTGAGACATCCCACTGAGTACCACCCAGCTGAAAAGTTGCAAATCTCCTAAAGCCGGACTATCAAAGTTATACAGCATCATATTGCCATATTCTATTGAGAAAAGTAGGTCAGAGGCTGAGCTTCAAGGGGAGTGACAACAGCCCTCACCCCTATGGGAGGCTGGCAGGGAAATGCAGCATCTTCACCCACAATATACGGTCCCCACTGGCGGGTTAGAGAACACAGCACTTGGGCTACATCATTATGTTGCCAAAAACCCCAGTTAGTAGGCTGAGGACTCACAACAGACCAGGCAGAAGGATCATTCAACCACCCTGGTGGGGAGATGGACAGCCCAGAGAGCAAAGTCATAGACACTGGAAGCATCTGCACCTTCCCTCCCCATGGGAGACGACAGCTGTGAGGAGGTGGCGTGGCAGGCTTCATTCTGAAGCTCTACCAACCTGGTAGGCCAGCCACGTTTTCCTGCTTTCCTTTGAAGTTTGGATACAGATACGCCTGATGCAAATAAGAAGACTTCACTGGTTCCAAACACCTACTTCAGGTCAGCCAATGAGATCAGGTTAGGAAACGTGCTTCCTCTCTACACCTTGCAAACCCCCCTCCAAACACATTGTCCAATACCCATTTTCCAGCCAGGTGTGGTGGCACATGCCTGTAAGCCCAGTACTTGGGAGGCTGAGGCAGGAGAATTGTTGCAAGTTTGAGGCCAGCCTGGGCTACAAAGTTTGAGGCCACCCTGACCTTCATCACAAGACCCTGCCTCAAAAAAAATTATTTTTTCCACAAGTCAGCTAAATACACCATGAACTAAGGCTGTGAGCTCAAAAAGGGGGAGCTTATTCTTGAGACCTTGTTCATCAGTGATTAAGTTATGACTCCATAGACACAGATCGCACAAGAAAGAGAAATGCCTGCTTGCTCCTATTGTTTAACTCATTCACCCACCCCTGGGTGGCAGGTATTATACTGTCAGGCCAGCCAGAATCTCTGGGCTCTCCCTGAAGACTGATGCACATCCAGAAGTTCAGTTCTGTCAATTCCTGGACAAGCAGGAGGGTAGGTGAGGGTGTAAAAAGTAGCTTTAAAAGCTTCTCCAACAAATAATGTGAAAACAAGTTTCCAGGAAGCATTTTCTCACCCCCAGAGCTGCAGCACTGGACAACCACCTCTCTTGTGCATCTCTGCTCCCCACCGTGATGACCATGAGGTCCATCCATGGGCACTGCATATTTTTCAACTTTCTTTTGTAAGGTTTTCCCAAAGCAAATTTAAAATCAAACAGAATGAAACAAACAAGCAAAGAATAGTCAAGCTCCACATGAAGGCATGTCTGGGAGCTTTTGATAAAAAGACATGTAGACAAACTTGCCATAAATAACTGAGAAAAACTCCAGGCAAGTTCCACTGAAGCACAGATTTGTTTATTTATTCATTCAACCAACATTTCTTTTGCACCTGGTGTGCCAGAACCCAGGACAGCAACGAGTGAGAACAAGGTGCCCCATATTGTCTGGAGCCTGCAGCTGGGTGGGGACACAGGTGCAGAGCAAGCAGCCCCCAGTGTAAGGAGGACCACAGTTGAGAAGGGCTCAGTGCCCTATGAGAACAAAGAGTTAAAAATATTTTTAACAAACATTTCAAGGGCCCATGTTGTCCGCTGCTGCATTTTGTTTGCATACTTTGCACTTCTGATGTGGCCACCAAGTATACAAAGATTTGTCTGAATCTCGTACCACCGAAGGGTTGTCACTAAGTGGACGCTGGGTCACGGAGGAAAGCAAGTAACATCTCCATGATGTGGCCCTGCAGCCCATTAGTCTAGAGACTCACCATTGCTTTGTATTTTTCTTTGGTCAAAAGACAGAGACATCTTGGGGAAGTGAGGAAGAAGCTAAGCATTTTCCAGGGCACACAAATGTCTCTCCAGAGCAAGCCTGGAGAGTAAAAGGCAGGTTCCCGCCCCTATCTGGCTTAAGTTCTTCCATCTGCAAACTGGGTGGGAGGCATGGGTTGACCATGGGCTGACTGACTCTCCCACTGAGTCGCTTCTCAGAGCAACAAGAAACCAGCTGGAGCCATGTTGGTACAGCTGAGTGTGCCCTTAGGGAGCAAGCTCTGTCCCCCAGCCACATAGCTGGGACCCTTCTGCTGCTACCTGTTTGGCAGGAGAAAAATCTGACCTTGTGTGAGCTGGGCAAGGTTGCTGTAGCTGCTGGCTGCTCCCATTACTGTAAGGAGAAGGAGGATGGTTGGTTTGGCTATTACTTTGATGAGCCATTGGGTTCCATCATGAACAGGCAATCAAAGGAGCCTTTGCACATGTTTCTGGAGAAGACAAGGTTCAAACAAAGGCCTGGAGGTAAATGGGTGCCCAGGGTCAAACCCCTAGAGTGGCCCAGGAGGAAGACCCTACCCTATGCAGGGAACCTGAGGGGCCCTGAGCTGGACAGTTCAATCCTCCCCAATCTGGAACACCAGGCAACAAGCATCTCCATCACACATTTCATCGAAGTTGGGTTGGTGCATCAGTTTCCACTTACAGAAGTGTCCCTGCTAGAATAAATGTGACAGTCCCAGTGCTAGGTACCTGGAGACTCTTTGAAATAACTCTACATCTTCTCAGGAACATTTCCATTCATGGCAGCCTTGGGCCTGGGACAAGGACAGTGAGAATGATCAGAGCTGCCTTTAAGGAACATAAGTATTTTTTTTTTTTATTTTAAAGAATAAAAGAAGGATAACATAATAATAGGGGGGACTTAGCAAATTACAGACAAAATGGTAGGAAATTATCAA